>NC_054872.1:1261511-1496511 GCF_018320785.1 Cheilinus undulatus
GCTGGTGAGGGTCTTGGATGGGTCAAAGATCAGCAACAAAATTGCGTTCATTGCCCTTGTATTTTTTTGCAGTGCCAGCTTTAACATCAGGCACCCTCTGGACACCTTTGAGGCAAAAATGTACATGTTAAAAAAAACTGCCATTAAATCAGCATACATCAATATTTTTTCTACTTTTTTTCATTAATCTCTTTAACAACTTCAGACCTGCTCGAAACTACCAAACATTAAATAATTCTCAGAATTTTAGCTCTTTAAACTCACACAAAACTCTCCATAATAAAACGGGCAAAAATACAAGAATATCATGCATGGTCCTACAATGAGTAAACGGTTGAATCTGGTGGAATACGGTAAAAATGTCAAATTTCACTAGACTTCTTCACATTGAAATGCTGACATTAAAGAGTGCATGATTTTATACTGCAATGACAGTGAGAATAAAAAACTGGTTTTAATGGAAGTCACTGGGGGCATTCTTGCCTCAAAGATGTCAGGAGGGTATTTCTGACACTACAAAAAAAATACAAGGGAATAAAATCAATTTTGTTGCTAATCTTTGAACCATCCAAGACTCTCATCAGCACCAAAGCCCCATCTTTCTGCTATTTATTATATGAAAAACAATTCACTTTTTCTCTTTTTTAGTGAAATATAAAATATTTCAAATACTCAAACTGGCATTAAAAGGGTTAAAATCTTGAAAATTGTTGAATGTTTGATAGTTTTGAGCAGGTCTGAAGTTGGTAAAGAGATTTATGAAGAAAAAAAAAGAAAAAAATATTGACTTATGCTGAATTAATGGCAGTTTTTCTGTACGTGTACATTTTTGCCTTGAAAGTGTAAAGAGGGTAGTAGGGCACAAGGGTTAAAAAATATTGCAGTTTGTCGGTTCACGGTCGATTTTGTTCACTTCATGTCCAACACCATTAGTGAGATGGCTGTTAGTGCCCTGTATAACATGCTCTGAAGCAGGGCTTCTCAGTGTTGGGGTCAGGACCAAAGAAAGGGGGTCCCCAGATGCCTTAAAAAAAAAAAAACTAAGAACATTTTTTTATTACACTGTTGCCACTTCACACCGCCTTGTTTAACCCATTTTTATCACTTTTTCCCACCACTTTTGCCAATTTAAAACATTTTTACAACTCATAACCCATTTTTGTCATTTTAAACCCTTTCCACCACTTTTTTTCTTCCTGTTTTTGCCACATCTAAACCAAATCTTACCACTCTCCACCTATTATTGGCCCTGTTGACTCATTATTGCCATTATTAACCACTTTAACCACGTTTTATGTCACATTTAACCATTTGATATGCCCATTTTTGCCAGGTTCTCACTATTTCTGTCTCCGCTAACCTTTTTTTGGCAGTTTGTATCAATGTTTCCTCCAAATTCACCAAATTTTGACCTATTTTTACCACTTTAATGCCATGTCAGCCACTTTTGAATCCTCTTTTACCACTTAATATGCACATTTTTTGCCACTTTAACTAATTTTTGCTTTTTTTTGTTGCAATTTTTGCCACTTTTATCTAGTTTTTGGCATGTCTAACCCATTTCTGCTACCTTTAAATCCAATTTCACCACCTTTTCCACCATTTTTGCCAGTATTAACCCATTTTTGCTATTTTTTAACGTATTTTAATTCTGTTTTTAACAAAAGGATTTACATTTTAAGAGGGCTAATACTACACAAATGAATTCAAATGTGTTTCTTTGATCAGAGTGGTTATTATTCAGGTTAAATATAAAATACCACAGCTTAACTTGACAATGGACCATGATTTTGCTGGCCCCCAGTTCGGCTGGGTCCCAGAAGGATCTCCCATGTTCCCCCATGGACGGTCTTGTCTCCACATGACTACTCCAGAATGTTCATGTCTGTGTTCAGCCACCTTCAGGTTCACTGGGGGTCCCCGGTCTCTGGCACCTTTTATTGGGGGTCGTGGGCTTAAAAGGTTGAGGACCACTTCTCTATAGTGTCATCATGGATGTCATGATGGGACATGTGACGCTGGTCTGGGAAGATTACAGTTGTTATGAATGAGCCACCGTACTGTGCGGACATAAGAGGAATGTCGTTACGTATTAATGACTGCTTTATTGCTTATGATGACTTGGTTTTTAGGCGAGCCACTGGGGGGTTTGAACCTGAGGTTACAGTGACCTTTGACCTTCTGTGGCCAAAACTGTAACCAGTGTGTCAGTGAATTAGAGCAAACTAAGTTTGAAAAAAATGCCTTAAAGTCATCGTGAGAAATCCGGCCCAGAAGAATGTTCCAGATGGACTCACAGATGTACGCAGTCAGACAGACGGCCCAGCAGCATCATCCTCTCTGCTCTGACTGTCCCCGGTACACAGGTACCATAAAGTTCACCTCTTTGTTTGGATGTTCACTGACTTTGTTTTGTGGACAGATAAATCAGGATTCACACAGTCCCTGGTGTAGTCCACGTCCTGGGGCTGGGTCTCTCATGGAGACTCGGTGTGAGTCCGTTCGTCTCTCTCTCTCTCAGCTGGTGACAGATTGATCACATCCGCTCACACAGACCGGTCTGAGAGAGTCCAACACTTTTCCAACTTTTCTTTGTCACGGCTGGATCGAAACGACACGAGTCAGGTCGGCTCTCACACTAGGAGAGAAACTTTTCAAATATGAGCTGTGATGGGGACAGCTCTGTGTTTGGAATAAAGGACATTATTTTCCCTCAAAGCTCAAACAGGAAGACTGGACTGGGTTAGGTTTCAGTTCTCAGATTCAGTGGGACTTAGTGAGAAGGATGAGCTTCTGTCCACCAGCAGTACTAATCATCCCAACAGATTCATGGTGGCTTTCACATTCACAGACAGCACAGGTAGGATTTAACACCTGGACATGTTTCCACCTGTATAAGATCAGCTGTTAAGACATGGAACAGAAACATGCTCCCCCCCCCCATGAACTTTAGCCCCCCCCCCACATGAACTTTAGCTCCCCCCCCACATGAACTTTAGCTCTCCCCCCCACATGAACTTTAGCTCTTCACCCCCACATTAAATTTCGCCCCCCCCCCCACATGAACTTTAGCCCCCCCCCCCACATGAACTTTAGCTCTTCCCCCCACATGAACTTTAGCTCCCCCCCCACATGAACTTTAACCCTTCCCCCCACATGAACTTTAGCTCTCCCCCCCACATGAACTTTAGCCCCCCACATGAACTTTAGCTCTTCCCCACATGAACTTTAGCTCCCCACCATGAACTTTAGCTCCCCACCATGAACTTTAGCTCTTCCCACCATGAACTTTAGCTCTCCCACATGAACTTTAGCTCTTCCCCCACATGAACTTTAGCTCTCCCCACATGAACTTTAGCTCTCCCACATGAACTTTAGCTCCCCACATGAACTTTAGCTCTTCCCCCACATGAACTTTAGCTCCCCACCATGAACTTTAGCTCTTCCCCCCACATGAAATTTAGCTCCCCACCATGAACTTTAGCTCTCCCCACATGAACTTTAGCTCCCCCACCATGAACTTTAGCTCCCCACCATGAACTTTAGCTCTTCACCCCCACATGAACTTTAGCTCCCCACATGAACTTTAGCTCTTCCCCACATGAACTTTAGCTCTTCCCCACATGAACTTTAGCTCCCCACCATGAACTTTAGCTCTTCCCCACATGAACTTTAGCTCCCCACCATGAACTTTAGCTCTTCCCCCACATGAACTTTAGCTCCCCACCATGAACTTTAGCTCTCCCCCACATGAACTTTAGCTCCCCACCATGAACTTTAGCTCCCCACCATGAACTTTAGCTCTTCACCCCCACATGAACTTTAGCTCCCCACATGAACTTTAGCTCTTCCCCCACATGAACTTTAGCTCCCCACCATGAACTTTAGCTCTTCCCCCACATGAACTTTAGCTCTTCCCCACCATGAACTTTAGCTCTCCCCACATGAACTTTAGCTCCCCACCATGAACTTTAGCCCCACCATGAACTTTAGCTCTTCACCCCCCACAGGAACTTTAGCTCCCCACCATGAACTTTAGCTCTTCCCCACATGAACTTTAGCCCTTCACCCCCCACATGAACTTTCGCTCTTCCCCCCACTTTAACTTTAGCTCTTCACCCCCCACTTTAATTTTCGAGCCCCCCCCACCATGAACTTTAGCCCCCCCCCCACCATGAACTTTAGCTCCCCACCATGAACTTTAGCTCCCCCACCATGAACTTTAGCTCTTCACCCCCACATGAACTTTAGCTCCCCACCATGAACTTTAGCTCTTCACCCCCACATGAACTTTAGCTCTTCCCCACCATGAACTTTAGCTCTTCACCCCCACATGAACTTTAGCTCTTCCCACATGAACTTTAGCTCTTCACCCCCACATGAACTTTAGCTCCCCACCATGAACTTTAGCTCCCCACCATGAACTTTAGCTCCCCACCATGAACTTTAGCTCCCCACCATGAACTTTAGCTCTTCACCCCCACATGAACTTTAGCTCCCCACCATGAACTTTAGCTCTTCACCCCACATGAACTTTAGCTCCCCCACCATGAACTTTAGCCCCACCATGAACTTTAGCTCTTCCCCACCATGAACTTTAGCTCTTCCCCCACATGAACTTTAGCTCTTCACCCCCCACATGAACTTTAGCTCCCCCCCCACCATGAACTTTAGCTCTTCCCCCCACATGAACTTTAGCTCTTCACCCCCCACATGAACTTTAGCTCCCCACCATGAACTTTAGCTCCCCACCATGAACTTTAGCTCTTCACCCCCACATCAACTTTAGCTCTTCACCCCCCACATGAACTTTAGCTCGCCCCCCACCATTATCTTTATCTCTTCACCCCCCTTATGAACTTTAGCTCCCCCCCCACCATGAACTTTAGCACTTCACCCCCCACATTAACTTTATCTCACCCCCCACCATGATCTTTATCTCCCCCCCCACCATTAACTTTAGCTCTTCACACCCCACATGAACTTTAGCTCTTCACCCCCCACATGAACTTTAGCTCTTCCCCACATGAACTTTAGCTCTTCACCCCCACATGAACTTTAGCTCCCCACCATGAACTTTAGCTCTTCCCCACCATGAACTTTAGCTCTTCCCCACATGAACTTTAGCTCCCCACCATGAACTTTAGCTCTTCCCCACATGAACTTTAGCTCCCCACCATGAACTTTAGCTCTTCCCCCACATGAACTTTAGCTCCCCACCATGAACTTTAGCTCTTCCCCACATGAACTTTAGCTCTTCGCCCCCCACATGAACTTTAGCTCTTCCCCACATGAACTTTAGCTCTTCCCCCACATGAACTTTAGCTCTCCCCACATGAACTTTAGCTCTTCACCCCCACATGAACTTTAGCTCTTCACCCCCCACATGAACTTTAGCTCTTCCCCCCACATGAACTTTAGCTCTTCACCCCCCACATGAACTTTAGCTCCCCCCCCACCATGAACTTTAGCTCTTCCCCCCCACATGAACTTTAGCTCTCCCCCCCACATGAACTTTAACCCTTCCCCACATGAACTTTAGCTCTCCCCCACATGAACTTTAGCTCCCCACCATGAACTTTAGCTCTTCACCCCCACATGAACTTTAGCTCTCCCACATGAACTTTAGCTCTCCCCACATGAACTTTAGCTCTCCCCACATGAACTTTAGCTCCCCACCATGAACTTTGGCTCTTCACCCCCACATGAACTTTAGCTCTCCCCACATGAACTTTAGCTCCCCCCCCACCATGAACTTTAGCTCTCCCCCCCACATGAACTTTAGCTCTCCCCACCATGAACTTTAGCTCTCCCCACATGAACTTTAGCTCCCCACCATGAACTTTAGCTCTCCCCCACATGAACTTTAGCTCTTCACCCCACATGAACTTTAGCTCTCCCCACATGAACTTTAGCTCTCCCCACATGAACTTTAGCTCTTCACCCCACATCAACTTTAGCTCTTCACCCCCCACATGAACTTTAGCTCTCCCCCCACATGAACTTTAGCTCTCCCCCCCACATGAACTTTGGCTCTCTTCCCCCATGAACTTTAGCTCTCCCACATGAACTTTAGCTCCCCACATGAACTTTAGCTCTTCCCCCACATGAACTTTAGCTCTTCACCCCACATGAACTTTAGCTCTCCCCACATGAACTTTAGCTCTCCCCACATGAACTTTGGCTCTCTTCCCCATGAACTTTAGCTCCCCCACATGAACTTTAGCTCCCCACATGAACTTTAGCTCTTCCCCCCACATGAACTTTAGCTCTTCACCCCCCACATGAACTTTAGCCCCCCCCCCCATACATGAACTGTAGCTCTCCCCCCACATGAAGGCTTTTTCTTTTATTTCTGTATTTGCATAAATTATAAAAGAAATCCAGAGGGGGGGGGGGGGGTTCAGAAACATGTTTGTATGTATTTAAGACAACAGAAAGTTGATGTTTAACTCTGGAGTGGTTCAAAAATTCATGTTTGGTCTGATAGCTCTAAACTCTGAAAAGCTGTTTAGTGTTTGGTATTACTATTGGCTGACCCAGAGGATGAAAGAGGCCAAAGGTCACAGTAAGACATGGAGATCAGAGCAGTGGTCATTTTGACCCCCATTTTTAAATTTAGTCAGTTTTGGTCTTTGGATGAAATGTTTTTTTAGTTTAAAGTCACACTTAAAGCTTGAGTATGTAACATGAGTCCTGTTGCCAGGCAACCAGAGAAGTTGGCAGCAGGACAGATATATATTAAATGTTATATCTTTAAATTGCTGTGTTTTTCACAATTAAGTTGACAACATATGTTGAAATCTATGACAACAAAAAGACGGATGGTCCAGGACACCTCTGAGAGAAAGAACGGGAAATTTCCATCAAGAAAAACACAAAAAGGATGAAAAAGAAGACCTCAGTCTCAACTACAACTCATGGCCAGCTTAGAAGCCTCTATTTTCCCATTTTATACCCTTTCCACCCCTGTTTTTCTGCCTTTTTTTGCCATGTCTAAACCAATTCATGCCTCTGTTGACCTATTATTGCCACTATTAACCACTTTTAACATCCAATTTTCCCCATTTTAACCACATTTCTCTACTTGATATGCTAATTCTTGCCAGTTTAACCAGTTCCTGCCAATATCTGCCTATTTTTTTTTCTTAGTTAACCCTTTTGTGACAGTTTAAATCAATTTTTCATTCCATCCTACCAAATTTCCACCCATTTTTGCCAACTTGAAGCCACTTAAGCCATTTATTAAGTCCCTTATTACCACTATTCATGCCCTTTTAGCCAGTTTAATCCATTTTTGACATTTTTTAGTAATTTTTTGCCATCCATCCATCTTCTTCCGCTTATCCGAGATCGGGTCGCGGGGGCAGCAGCCCAAGCAGGGAAGCCCAGACTTCCCTCTCCCCGGCCACTTCGTCCAGCTCTTCCCGGGGGATCCCAAGGCGTTCCCAGGCCAGCCGAGCGACATAGTCTCTCCAGCGTGTCCTAGGTCTTCCCCGGGGCCTCCTCCCAGTGGGACTTGCCCTGAACAACTCCCCCGGGAGGCGTCCAGGAGGCATCCTGACCAGATGCCCGAGCCACCTCATCTGGCTCCTCTCAACGCGGAGGAGCAGCGGCTCTACTCCGAGTCTCTCCCGAATGGCCGAGCTTCTCACCCTATCTCTAAGGGAGAGCCCAGACACCCTGCGGAGGAAACTCATTTCAGCTGCCCGTATCCGTGATCTCGTTCTTTTGGTCACGAGCTCATGGCCACAGGTGAGGGTGGGAACGTAGATCGACCGGTAAATCAAGAGCTTCGCCTTTCGACTCAGCTCTTTCTTCACCACGACGGACCGGTGCAGAGACCGCATCACTGCAGACACCGCGCCGATCCGCCTGTCGATCTCTCGATGTAATTTTTTGCCATTTTTATCTAATTTTTGCCATGTCTAACTAATTTCTGCTACTTTAAAATCCAATTTCACCACCTTTTCCACCATTTTTTGCCATTATTAACCCATTTGAGCTACTTTTTTACGCATGTTATTTTTTTTTTACAAAATGGATTTAGATTTTTAAGAGGGCTGTTTACTACACAAATGATTTAAAAATATATGTGGTTACTTGATCAGAGGAGCTAGTTTTTTTAGGTAAAATTTAAAATATGGGTATCACAGCTTAACTGTACAGTGGACCATGCTGACCTCCATGAACCCCCAGTTTGGCTGGGCCCCAGGAAGCTTTCCCCTTTATCCCCTTTATGGACGGCCTTGTCTGCACATGACTATTCGTGTGTATGGCTGTGTTCAACCACCTTCAGGTTCACTGGGGGTCCCTGGTCTCTGACACCTTTATTTTGGGGGTCATGGGCTGAAAAGGTTGAGAACCACAGAACTAAATGATCCCTGGATCAGAGAGTAGGCCTGATCTTAACAGCATCAAACTAGAGGACAGGTGTGTAGTCAGTCTTCCTGTTAATAAACCGTCACAGCGTTCCTCTGTCTGGTTTAAAAATGTTCTCTCTAGCATAGAGAGTTGGAGTTACATAAAAACTTACTGTCTTCACCCGTAGACCAGCGTCGACTAAAACAGAAAATCTGATGTTTGTTTACAGGCTCAGTGAACTGAAATAAACTCTGAGAGGAAGTCAAACTTTGTTTGTTTTTCTATCCTAGAAAAGATGATCTCCACCTGCTGACTCTTATTTTTAGAATTTCTGTGTCAGAGACAAAAAACACTAAATTCATATGAAGGTTCAGTCAACCTCCTATGACTGTTTTAAACCATCTCTTTATTTAAATTCATACACGTTTGGTATATTCAATGATTTTCTGCTTTTTAATGGCTCTGTAGAGTAAACTGTGATAGTCCAGTAGACAGATAGATGGGTCAGGATCATATGAACTAACAGACATGTAAAAACTGCTGATATTATAAAGAAGCCTGCTATAACAAACCAAGATTACTTCAGAAATCTAACTCTCAAAGAGCTCAAGGTGAGCCCTCAGCTCCCAGCTAGTGGTTTGTACGGAGCCCCAGACATGACATGTTAAAAAAAAAAACAAACAACTAAAAAAGCACTCACAGAGCGCAGACCTCCACCATCAGCCCTACCTCCCAATAGTACAGAATCCTTTAGAGACATTCCTGGATCCAGACGGGGATCCAGATCACTCCCAAAATCTAATTCACTGATTACTCCCTCCCCGGTGGGGTGGAGACAGGGCGAGGCAAGCACTGGCTTCACTACGCGTGGACTGTCAGGGCGGAAGCACCCATGGTCTCACTGGACGACTGGAAGTCATGGCAGAGGGTGAATATTCCTCTATTCCTCCCAGCATTGTGAGTATTCTCGCTACAATTCTCTGTCTTTCTCTCTGTTATGCTCTGACTTGACTCCTCAACCAGGTGTGTCTTTCAAACTCTGTAAAATCCAAAACTTTGAATAAGTTACTCATGTCCGCCATCTCCTGGTGTAAAGTGGTAACAGCGCAGACCTCTGCCATTAGCACTATCTCCCAATAGTACAGAATCCTTTAAAAAATTCCTGGATCCAGGCTGTGATCTGGATCAGTCCCAAAATCTGATCAGTTCTACCTTATGCCATTTCTGACATTTCCTGAAAATTTCATCAGAATCCATCCATGACTTTTTGAGTTATGTTGCTAACAAACAAACAAACGAACAAACCCAGCTGATCACATAACCTCCTTGGTGGACGTTATTAAACTGTGGTCACAATATGGCTATAACATTCGCACAAAATATTAATTCATGTCCATGAAATACTAATTCATGTCCACGTCATACTAGTTCATGTCCAGGACATACTAGTTCATGTCCACGACATACTAGTTCATGTCCACGACACACTAGTTCATGTCCACGACACACTAGTTCATGTCCACGACATACTAGTTCATGTCCACGACACACTAGTTCATGTCCACGACACACTAGTTCATGTCCAGGACACACTAGTTCATGTCCACGACATACTAGTTCATGTCCACGACATACTAGTTCATGTCCAGGACATACTAATTCATGTCCACAAAATACTAGTTCATGTCCACGACATACTAGTTCATGTCCACGACACACTAGTTCATGTCCAGGACACACTAGTTCATGTCCAGGACACACTAGTTCATGTCCACGACATACTAGTTCATGTCCACGTCATACTAGTTCATGTCCACGACACACTAGTTCATGTCCACGACACACTAGTTCATGTCCACGACACACTAGTTCATGTCCACGACATACTAGTTCATGTCCACGACATACTAGTTCATGTCCAGGACACACTAGTTCATGTCCACGACATACTAGTTCATGTCCACGACACACTAGTTCATGTCCACGACACACTAGTTCATGTCCACGACACACTAGTTCATGTCCACGACACACTAGTTCATGTCCACGACATACTAGTTCATGTCCAGGACACACTAGTTCATGTCCACGACACACTAGTTCATGTCCACGACATACTAGTTCATGTCCAGGACACACTAGTTCATGTCCACGACACACTAGTTCATGTCCACGACACACTAGTTCATGTCCACGACATACTAGTTCATGTCCAGGACACACTAGTTCATGTCCACGACATACTAGTTCATGTCCACTAAATCAGGGGTTCTTAACATTTTTGATCTTGGGGCCCAACCTTTCCAGTACAGTGGGACCTTGGGCCCATTTAAATTTTAACACTGAATTGGTAATCATACTCTTGATTTGATTTGTATTCAATAACTACATCTAATGTACCTCGATCAGACGGAAGAGGAAAAGAGACAGGAGTGCTGCTGTGCTCCTGTTAATGTGTGAGTATTTAAGACAATAACAGAGAACCGTGCCTGTCTCTACAGCAGTGGTACTAAACCTTATTTTACCAAAGAGCCACATCGTTGAAAAAACACTTTAGCGAGAGACACAATACAAACTGGGAATTTAAGGTAGATAATAGATCAGATAATCTGTGGTTGAAATGAAATAAAACAGTGGATTGGTGGATAATTATGAGGTTAAATGGGATACAAATGTCTGAATAATGTCAGATGAAACAATATGTCACTGATTTTTTTTTATTTTATATTTTATATATCACAGACATCAGGCTAAAACCTTGTATCTCAATTTTTCATGATTTTGTTTTTATAAATCAGTGCTCTTAGTCAGTCTTAACTGCCAGTGGTTTTAACTCACTTTAAATCAATAAAATATGTCAAAAGATATATTTTTCTCATTCCATGAAAAGTGATCATTTTGGAGATACCAGTCTTTGGCCCAACACCAGCGTTATGAAAGTCCACCTGGCCTAAAGATTTTTTAGATATTGTAAGAGCTGAGTTTGAGCTCTGAGAGGCTTTTCAAAGAAAATGATGAATAATAGTTGGTTATTTGGGTATTTATAGCTCACACTGGGGCCTTTACTGGAGTTCTGTGGCTTCATTAACATAAAAGAGATACGTTATAATTTTTTTCCACTCATTATTAATTCTTTAGTTAAAGATGGAGGGGCCTCATGTTGGTCTTTGCCCTGGGCCTCCAAATGACTAAAAGCAGCCCTGCCTCACACCTGCAGCTCTCCAGACACATGTTTCACCCTGCCTCATTTTGGAGCTTTGATTTTATATTTCTGCTGTTTTGACAATATTGATGATCATTAGTGCATTAAAGATCAAATAAAACACCCACGTTTGGACAACTTTTACTAGATATGACGTTATCGCCACGTGTGATCCGTGTGAGTTATGCTTGTTGATGACGCGCATCGGCACAATTGTCATAGATCTGTGTGTGAGAGCATCGGCAGGATGTGGCTGGAGAAAAAGTTAAAACGAGGAAATGGGAAGCTTCAGATTAAACACCTCGATGAATGAACAAATTGAAGAGACGCACCACTGGCGGACTTCCTCTTCTCTCCTCTCTCACTCACACTCCTCCATCGAGCGCATCCGACAGTAATAAAATACGGATTTAAAATAATAAACGCTTACATTTGGAAGTTAAAGCCAGTCTTCTGTGTGTGGGTCAGAGATTTATTGATGTGACCTATCGTGAATCTTTACTGATGACAGTGTTTGGCTTCATAAAGGGTTTTACTAAAGGTTTTGTTTTTTTCCAAGTAAGCCTTAAAAAAGCCGCAACTGGTTACTAAAGAGCCACATGTGGCTCGAGAGCCGCGAGTTGAGTATTACTGCTCTACAGCCTTATGCCTCATATCAGTGAATGTGTGAAATTATACCTCATTATAAACAACTCAATCATTACATCAACAAACTTATTCAGAACTTGGCTGGGTGAAGCAAATGGAGCACACCTTCTCTAAGGTCTAAGGTAGAGGCAGTAGCGGGCTAAAGCTACACGATGGACAGGGATAGCATGATTGAATTTTATTTTAGGCTGGGAATGAGCTACAAAGACATTCTGAAAAGCCTGGCTTTGCAAGGAACCATTATGACCAAGAGGCATTTAAACAGAATATTGAGAGCCAGGTTGCTTTACAGTGGAGGTATGACTTGGACGCGGGGATAGGAAGGTGCACTCAATTTGCTTACTTAGATGTCCAGGAATGCTATTAATATTATTAATGAGTATTTTGTGCACACATTATACCTACTTCATGGCCACAAATTGGTGATTTGTGGCCAGGGTTTCAGATTTTGTAGCAATGACTTAGTATTTTGTGGCCACGAATTAGTATTTTGCAGCCATAAATTAGTATTTTGTGGTCATGAATTAGTATTTTGTGGTCATGAATTGGTATTTTGTGGTCATGAATTAGTATTTTGTGGTCATGAATTAGTATTTTGTGGTCATGAATTGGTATTTTGTGGTCATGAATTAGTATTTTGTGGTCATGAATTAGTATTTTGTGGTCATGAATTAGTATTTTGCCGCCATTAATTAGTTATTGTGGCCATGGATTAGTATTTTGTGGTCATGAATTGGTATTTTGTGGTCATGAATTAGTATTTTGTGGTCATGAATTGGTATTTTGTGGTCATGAATTGGTATTTTGTGGTCATGAATTGGTATTTTGTGGTCATGAATTGGTATTTTGTGGTCATGAATTGGTATTTTGTGGTCATGAATTAGTATTTTGTGGTCATGAATTGGTATTTTGTGGTCATGAATTAGTATTTTGTGGTCATGAATTGGTATTTTGTGGTCAGGGTTTAGTTTTTTTTGGCCATGGATTAGTGTTTAGTGGCCATGAATTAGTATTCCCGCCACACATTGTAGGTATATTGTTGCCACAATATAATAGGCAAAATGGTTGAAAAATATGAACAATCTCAAGGTTAGGCGTTAGGATTCATTAAAGTGGCAAAAACGTGCCAAAGTTGGCAAAATGGGATTTAAAAGTGGAAAAAATTGTTTCAACTGGCAAAAAATGGTAAAAAGGAGGCAGAAAAATATTTTAAGTGTGGCAGAAATGAGTTAACCCTTAGAGCTCAGCAGCAGGCCCATCACTTCAGAAATCACTTGGTAATGGTTAAACCGTAGTCATAGACACTTCATTGTTTTTTTTGAATCTGAAAGCTGTCTGTTGTGCCTTTCTGATCGTGTTTTCATGTATTCGTAGCTCTTACAGATAATTTTCTACTGGGCTGACTTCCTGTGGTCTCTGAGGACAGTGTTGTCGTAAATAACAAGAAGTGACAAGCTTATAAAAACGCTGATAACTTTTGAACCGTAAGTTATAGACTGTTTTTCGTCTGAAAGCTGACATTCCTGTTGTTCGTTTGCTACCCTCGATGCCTCTGTAGCCTTAAAGGGCACCGTTCTAGTGAGCCTGTAACTTTAGTGATTTTCAGGGTCTTTACAGATTTACTTCAGCTTTTTGCCCAAGGCATTGCCATGTTGTTTACTGCAGTGCATTGTGGGAATTCTAGTCGACCAGTTGCATCTCTACTGCTTTGAGGAATGGCACAAATGAATCAAACTGCAAAAAAGGGCATGGACTTTTTTTGTATATATGCAGATATTTTTGAAAACCATTAGTCGCAGAATCTTTGGTTTTTCACCGTTGTGTCCCCAAGAGATGGAGAACAAGTCTGTGCCAAGAAAAGGTTTAGTCACTTACATTTTCTGTATGTTATAAATAAAAATCGCTGAGTTTCAACTTCCATTTTTTTTTCTTTTGTTTTTAGAGTCTTATAACTTTTAAAATTTCAAGTGGCATTACTGTAGAAGATATATTTTTAAAGCCTGGGTTGTCCTGAAAAAAAAAGGATGTATAGATCTTGAGTGTGCACCACAGGGTTGATGTTTTAGAAGCTTTTTAAGACAAAAAGTTCAGACGAGACATGATGGTGAAAACATAGCTGTGAGCTCTAAGGGTTAAACAGGCAAAATAGGCATTGAATGTGGCAAAAAGGAGCTGATAATTCTAATATTAAGTCTGCAGAAGCAGCAATAGGCAAAATTGACAAGAAGTGTAAACAATGTGTTCAAATTGATGTGAAAAAAGCAAGGAAAAAAAGTGATATAAAGTGGCCAAAGTGAGTAAAAAGTGGCACAAATAGATAATTTCAATATGAAACCCCAGAACAGTTTGACACACTTTTCAGCTCCCAGATGAGGGAACAGTTATTCAGGATACTAGCACTAAAGTGGCTGATTTTTATTTTATATTTAACTATTTTCATGCTTATATTTTCATTAAATGGCCAAAATATACAGTTATTTTATTTTTAAAAAAATATTCTCTATTTCTAAGACATCTGGAGGCCCCCTCTCAGCGTCTCACGACCCCCACAGGGTCCCAACGTTGAGAACCACTGGTCTAATAAAGAATAAACTAAACCACCACAGAGGAGTGTTTTAGTGAAATCTCTCTTTGCCGTGTTTATAAAATGACAATCCATCCACGTGAGGAAACTGTTGATCCAGAAACTCTCCGCTGCCTCTCCCAGCCTGACTCCTGGATTGTGACCCGTAAATACGAACGCTTCATAATTGCAGGAGTGTAATTTTTCACGGCTGAGACAAACAAATCAGTCTGTTTTCCATCTTCAAGGTTGCGCTCACCTCTGAGGGCTGAGCTGGCGCTAATGTAGCGGCGTTAGACGGCGGTAAACACGGTGTTTGAGGGGAATGTAAATGCTGAGCAGAAAGGTGGATCCATCAGTGTAATGACTGTGTTTATAGGACAGTTAGTGAATATCAAGATGATGGTTGGAGCTGCAGCTGCACAGTCTAATTGTTGGACTGGGGGGGCGGGGGGGCTGAGTGCTGCATGAGGATTAACTTCAATAGGACACAATCAACTCTCTTTTCATCTCCTCTCTCCACCCCTTCATTCATCTTTTCGTTTCTTTCCCACCCTCATCCCTCCATCCTCACTTCCCTCATTTGCATCTTCTCCTCCATCTCTAGCATCCACACATCCCTCCTTTTTAGTTTCTCTCTGTCTCACTTCAAACGCTGGCTCTGTTTTTAAGCACCTTTTTTGGAGCTCCTGTTGATGGTGTTCATATCGATCCACGGGCCGACTCTGAGTTCTTTGAATAGCTGCAGTTTGACCCGCTCCTGTTTTGGTTTGTTTACAGATCTTTGATTTCAGACACCCACGGCACAGGGTTTTATTACAGGACGGGTGATTATTTTTACTCAAGCTAGCTTTGGTCTTAAAAATAAACACTTTAAATAACTCACCTGTCTAAAATACCTGAATACCTGTCTATGAAGTAAAAGAGGGGCCAACAGTAGAGAAAAGGGCCTGAGTTTCTGTGGTGGTGTTGGGATCAGCCATGTGGGAAACAAAGACTCAGACCTTAATGACAATGAAGCCTTGGGCCTTGTCCACACAGAGACGAAAACTATATATTTCCATAAACATGGGGATCTCATTCCAGGAAAGTCTGCGTTGAGTACAGAACCATTGAAAACGCTGTAGTATATATGCCCAAGGCCAGATTAACCATTTGGGCAATAGCTCAGGGGCCCAAGACCCACAGGGGGCCCGTGGCAGTAGCCGCATAACCATACCGCAATCTCCCACCTGCAGACATATGACTACCAGTGGCTGCTTTACATAATCCTGTCCGGTAGTATCGCTGTAGTTTTCACACAGTGGCACTAGTGGTACTGTGAGCTGGCATACACCTCCTCATTGGCCAGGGGGCATAGGACAGGTCAAAGGTCAACAAGGAAAGCCAATCAACTAGTCAGCAAACTACATCAGTTATGCTACACAGTGAAAGAACGCCAAAAGAGAGAAATCAGGGAGACAGCTAAGTGGGAGCGCCAAACGGAAAATTAAAAAGGAGAGAGACATGAGGTATTCCAAAATCTCAAGGAATATCCCAAAAATAGGTATTATCTTCAGTTCGCTTACCAGCTGCCTGGCACAGGGAGGAGATGACGCAGGGAATAGATCGGTTAGCGAGAGAGCATCTTCACCTGTCAACGAGAGAGCCTCTTTAGCCATCGATGAGACGGCAAGTGTTAGCCCTGCTGCTAGCATAATTAGCGACTTGGTCAGCAGGAATCCCCAAGCTGCTTGTGATGACAGACCGGTACCTTCATCTACCGCGCCCACGCCTGTTGAGGTGAGCGATGGGCCGCCCAACACTACCGGCCTGCACACCAGCACCTCACTGCAAACGCTGCCCGGAGATCCAGCACTTTGGGGAGCCGTCATGGAGCAACTCAGGGAAGAGGCCACTGAACGGGGCCCTGCAGCTTTTCAGAACCGTGCTGCCAAATATCCTGCATCAGTGAGGCCCTGTATACGCCGTAACGCTGCCACGGAAGTGCACCCAAAGAGAACAAGATTACAGAGCATACGTGTAGTCTATTATAATATTCAATTCAATTCAGTTTTATCTATATAGCACACTTCGTACAAATGTAAAGTCAACGTGCTTTAAAAACAGACGCAAAACAAACTAACAGCAACACAGATACACTACTGAAACAAGAAAAACTGAAATTTTAGGCAAAATAATTACTGATCTTGGACACAGCTTGCAACAATCTGGACAACATTTTGCATGTCCTAATATTTGGATCTCCTAAAAGGAGCACATTCAAATCCATGAACTAGTTTGCGCATAAAGATAACCTAACAACCAAAGGCTTGTGAGAAAAGCAGCGTTTTAAGGCCACTTTTGAAGTAACTAAGTGTTTCAGCAGATCTCAGGTTAGGTTATCTCATGCACCTTTGCCAGATTTAGTTTTCATTTTAGGTACATTGAGGAGACACATGCCTGATGATCAGAGAGGTCTGATAGGATGGTAGTCAGTGAGAAGGTCAGAAAGATGTCAGGGTGCCATAGCATTCAGAGATTTATAGACTAGAAGTAATAGTTTGAAATCAATTCTGTCCTGAGCAGGAAGCCAGTGAAGATGTTTCAGTATGTTCTGTTGTCCTTGTCCTTGTAAGCACTCTGGCAGCAGCATTTTGGATGAGCTGGAGCTTCCAATTGACTTTTCAGGAAGTCCAGCAAAAAGGGCGCTGCAGTAATCCAACCTGCTGGATATAAATGCATGAACCAGCTTTTCAGAGTCCGACTGCGACATGAAGTACCTTAGTTTAGAAATGTGTTTCAGGTGGTAGAATGCTGTTTTTGTCATAGCTGGTATGTGGTTTTGGAAGTTTAGACCTGAATCAATGATGTAAAACTGGTGATACAGAAAATGTTCTTTCTTTCAGGTATGATGTGAACCACTGAAGGAATATAATAATATCTTGTATTTATGTGTGTGTATGTGTGTGCTGTTCTCAGTGGTGGTAAAGGAGCATCAGATTATGCTGTAGAAGACATAATAAGCTCTGTAGCTTCTGCAGCATGAACACGACCCTGTAATCAACCATTGTTGTTTTGGTTTGACCCGCCCATGCTTAAGTGGGCTACGCTATGTGTGACGTAGTCATTTCAAGAAAGATGCGGTTGGCTGTCTTAAAACATAAGATAAAAAGTAAAAATCATGACTTTAAAAGGTTGACATATAACTTAAAATTTAAGATTGTGAATCTAAATGGTCAAAATATGTGATGAAATTCTACATTGTGAGTTTAAAAAGTCAAAATATGGGATTGAAAGTTAAAGTTAGGAGTTTAAAAGGTCAAAATATGAGATTAAATTTGAAATCATGATCTTGAAAATTCAAAATTGGAATCTAAAAGTTCCCAATATAAGATAAAAAGTCAGAATG
This sequence comes from Cheilinus undulatus, assembly GCF_018320785.1. Classification (NCBI taxonomy): domain Eukaryota; kingdom Metazoa; phylum Chordata; class Actinopteri; order Labriformes; family Labridae; genus Cheilinus; species Cheilinus undulatus. The sequence goes on from NC_054872.1 coordinate 1,279,680, forward strand.
ATAAGTTTAAGTCAGAATTTTGAGATGAAAATTTAAAATATTAAATGAAAACACAAATTAATTTCTCTCCCCCATTCCTTACTTTCTATCTATCTCATTATTTTTACTTTTTCACATTTTTACGACTTAATAAAGGACATTTTAAATCTTCAAGGTTGAATTCTCATTTCTACTGGAGGAAATCTGCAGACCTCAGACCTCTGGGCCAGTTCGAATTAAAATATGATGTGATCCTGCGGGCCGGGTAAAACTGCACCACGGGCCGGATTTGGCCCCCGGGCCTTGGGTTTGACACCCCTGATTTAGAGGATTCTGATGTTAGAAATCAGTTCAAACATCTTTTATACCTGTTTTGTTGCTTATTCAGCTTTACCAAAGGGTTGTTAAAGCCACCATAATCTTATTTTTAGTAAAATTATTGACTAAATAAATCGAGATCTGAGCTGTAAGGTGTGAAAAGCATCGCTGTAAAACAATGCTTCTGCTATTGAGCCAACAGTTGGTTCTCGGCTGTGAATCTCAGTCCAGCCCTTCAGTGCAGAGGTGGGGAGCCCGAGGCCTCCGGAGGGGGAGGGGGGGATTTTCAGATCTGCAGGTGGAGACGAGGCAGCGGAGAGAAAACACGGCTGGATTAGCTCATGTAGGAGTGAGCACTGGGGAGAGGGGAAAAAGGCCACATCCTCAAGCTGTGCTTCCCCGCCCATATGAATAAAACATCCAGAATTCATAATGCATGATCAAAGTTCTGCCAGTTATCCTGCCTGTCACTGCTCCTTACTTTTATTCATCTGCCTGGGTGAAGATGCAGCCAGCCTCTGCTTTTCTTTACTTGGTATGCCTTACTGACTCAACCTTTCAGAGACGTGTGGAACCCCAAAGTCAAAGAGTGGCTCCGTTCTCCTGTCTTTGAGGTCCACCCGTCCCATCTGTTGTCAGTAATGAAGCTCTTTCCTGGAGGATCTGCAGCATGTCAGGATCAGTCAGCTCAGCCAGGGTTTTTATGGTTCCTGTAGATTACAGCAGTCATTCAGTTCTTTAAAAGGAGCTTTTATGCATTTATAAGAAGGGGCTTCAATTCTAAATAAACCAATAGTCATTAATTAATTGGAAAAAAAGCTACTTTGACTAGTGTCTGGCTGTAGCATGTAAAGAAGAAGAAAGTGACCACTGAGGCGCTTTGCATTGCTCCTAAACAGTCTTCTTCCGTTTATCACGTCACGGAGGCAGCAGGCTAAGAAATTCCAGCCAGACATCCCTTTCTCCAGGGACAATTTCCAGCTCCTCCTGTGGGGCTTTTCCACTATGACTTTTGGCCACGCCGAGTCAAACCAGGCCGCTCAAATGGTCCTGCTCTAGAGCAGGGGTTCTCAACCTTGGGGTCGGGACCCCATTGGGGGTTGAGAGACACTGTGAGGGGGTCTCCAGATGCCTTAAAAAAACTAAGAATATTTTTTTAAATTACACTGTTACCACTTCTTACCCATTTTGCTAAATTTTAACCCATTTTCATCACTTTTTCCCACCAATTTTTCCAATTTTAACACATTTTTGCCACAAATAACCAATTTTTTGTCAATTTTAAACCCTTTCCACCATTTTTTCTGCCTGTTTTTGCCTCTTCTACCCCCCTGGCCTCAATAATTTAAAATGTCCTTAAGTCATCAAAATGTGAAAAATAAAGAGTAGAAATAGCAGAAAAACATATAAGCGATATAAATATTACCATAAATAATATATTTTATGTCATATTTTGACATTTTAGATTCACAATTTTATATTTTAAGTCATATTTCCGCCTCTGGTTAAATCTTGACCCTGCTCGGCCCTCAGGTTAGACCTAAATTCAGAATCCGGCCCCTGCTGTGATTGAGTTTGACACCCCTGTTAGAGGATCTGTGGTCCTCTCCTTTATGTTTACTGTGGTTTTATAAAAACACTGCTCCTATTGATTTCAGACCAACAGAGACACAGTAGTATTTGTGTCATTGTGTTGTTCTGTGCACTGTTTCCTGGGGAAGGATTACAGATGAGGCGCCTTGATGGCTTTGGTGTGTTTTCATTGGGCCCACCGCCGGCGCCACACCGAGCTTGTTGCTGCAGTAACGGATTATGGAGAAGTGATTTACACATGGATTTCCCATTTTTAGAAGCTTTGCTTGTAACTCTGCTGTTGGCAAATAGAACAAACAATGTGAGGCTGTCGCTGTTTGTCGTCCCTGTTACTCAGCACCTGCTGTCCAGGTAAACTCACCTCCGTCTGTGTGCTCGGAAGAGTTTTACCTCAGCGTCTATAAACAAAGCCCAAAGTTTACCTCAGTCTAAAGACACAACAACACATGTCCTCTCTCAGAGGCCTTTAGGACCTGCTCAGCATACGACACCTTCTACCTTTTAACTTGTCTGAGGAGAAGCCACTGCAACAATCAAATACAGCCCACCACTGTTAATTTTGGCAGCTATTTTTAATTTTAGTCTTAGTCTTCAAATGAAAGGCATTTTAGTTTTAGTCACATTTTAGACATTTCTGTCTTTAGACTTTAAGTCTAGTTTTATTCCATAAAAAGTCCTCACATTTTAGTCTTTACTTTTAGTCCAAGCATTTGTTTTCTTGTCTAAATCTGGTACCAAATCATGGTAGTGTGTTCTCTGCACCCTGCCAAACCTGGGGTCCCTGCTTTCTACAACTGAGAGACGGAAAAGATACCGATGTATTGTTTTTCAAAGATTTACCCACAGTGGAGAAATATCATGAATTTTTAATGTCCGACAAAAACTACATTGCATTTTAGTCTAGTTTTAGTCATCTTGATGAAAACTAAACTTAGTTTTTGTTAGTTTCAGTCATCACAGATCTATTTTTGTTAGTCTTAGTCCAGTTTTAGTCATCACAGATCTATTTTGTTAGTCTTAGTCTAGTTGTAGTCATCACAGATCGATTTTTGTTAGTCTTAGTCTAGTTTCAGTCATCACAGATCTATTTCTGTTAGTCTCAGTCTAGTTTTAGTCATCACAGATCTATTTTCTGTTAGTCTCAGTCTAGTTTCAGTCATCACAGATCTATTTTCTGTTAGTCTCAGTCTAGTTTCAGTCATCACAGATCTATTTTTGTTAGTCTCAGTCTAGTTTTAGTCATCACAGATCTATTTTTTGTTAGTCTCAGTCTAGTTTTAGTCATCACAGATCTATTTTTGTTAGTCTTAGTCTAGTTGTAGTCATCACAGATCTATTTTTGTTAGTCTTAGTCTAGTTTTAGTCATCACAGATCTATTTTTGTTAGTCTTAGTCTAGTTGTAGTCATCACAGATCTATTTCTGTTAGTCTCAGTCTAGTTTTAGTCATCACAGATCTATTTTTGTTAGTCTTAGTCTAGTTGTAGTCATCACAGATCTATTTTTGTTAGTCTTAGTCTAGTTGTAGTCATCACAGATCTATTTCTGTTAGTCTCAGTCTAGTTTTAGTCATCACAGATCTATTTTTGTTAGTCTCAGTCTAGTTGTAGTCATCACAGATCTATTTCTGTTAGTCTCAGTCTAGTTTTAGTCATCACAGATCTATTTTTGTTAGTCTCAGTCTAGTTTTAGTCATCACAGATCTATTTTCTTAGTCTCAGTCTAGTTTTAGTCATCACAGATCTATTTTCTGTTAGTCTCAGTCTAGTTTTAGTCATCACAGATCTATTTTTGTTAGTCTTAGTGTAGTTTTAGTCATCACAGATCTATTTTTGTTAGTCTCAGTCTAGTTTTAGTCATCACAGATCTATTTTTGTTAGTCTCAGTCTAGTTTTAGTCATCACAGATCTATTTTTGTTAGTCTTAGTCTAGTTTTAGTCATCACAGATCTATTTTTGTTAGTCTCAGTCTAGTTTCAGTCATCACAGATCTATTTTTGTTAGTCTCAGTCTAGTTTTAGTCATCACAGATCTATTTTTGTTAGTCTTAGTCTAGTTGTAGTCATCACAGATCTATTTTCTGTTAGTCTCAGTCTAGTTTTAGTCATCACAGATCTATTTTCTGTTAGTCTCAGTCTAGTTTTAGTCATCACAGATCTATTTTCTGTTAGTCTCAGTCTAGTTTTAGTCATCACAGATCTATTTTCTGTTAGTCTCAGTCTAGTTTTAGTCATCACAGATCTATTTTCTGTTAGTCTTAGTCTAGTTGTAGTCATCACAGATCTATTTCTGTTAGTCTCAGTCTAGTTTTAGTCATCACAGATCTATTTTCTGTTAGTCTTAGTCTAGTTGTAGTCATCACAGATCTATTTTTGTTAGTCTTAGTCTAGTTGTAGTCATCACAGATCTATTTTCTGTTAGTCTTAGTCTAGTTGTAGTCATCACAGATCTATTTTTGTTAGTCTCAGTCTAGTTTTAGTCATCACAGATCTATTTTTGTTAGTCTCAGTCTAGTTTTAGTCATCACAGATCTATTTTCTGTTAGTCTTAGTCTAGTTTTTGTCATGGAACAAAGGGCTTTTGGTGAACATTTTTAGTCATAGTTTTAGTCAACAAAATTAACACTGCCACCTAGAGCACAGTAGAGACCAAGGTCATTAATAGTAGGAGCATCCATCCACCAATCCATTTTCTGTACCGCTTATCCCCCTGGGGGTCACGGGGGGGCTGGAGCCTGTCCCAGCTGTCATTGGATGAGAGGCGGAGCACACCCTGGACTGGCCGCCAGTCAATCCCAGCTGACATATAGAGACAGAAACCAGACACGCCCACATTCACATCTACAGGCAATTTATGGTCACCAATTAACCTAATGAGCATGTTTTTGGTGGTGGGAGTACCCGGAGAGAATCCATGCATGCACGTGGAGAACATGTAAAGTCCACACAGAAAGCCCCAGACCGGGAAGTGAACCAGGGACCTTCTAGCTGTGAGGCAACGGCGCTAACCCCTGCCCTAGTAGAAGCATCTGTTGTGTAAATTAATAATCATCACATTTGTAAATCTGAGAAATTTCATGCCAATTCAATGATTTTGTGACATTTGCCTTTTGAAAAATGTTACTTTGAAGGAAACAAGCTTGGTGAACAGAAGAATATAGAGCAGTAATACTCAACGTGTGGCTCTTTTCTGATTGTTTGTGGCTCTTTTGTGTCTTGAATTTACATAATTTTCTTCCAAAAAACCTTAAAAAGGGAAACATTTTTGCCCCTTTTCACGATTTTTTGCCACTTTTCTCCCACTGAAGCTACAAATTGCCATCAATTACCAATTTGTTCCTACTTTCTTGCTCATTTTCGCTACCTTTTACTCATTTGTTTACCCTTTTTTCCAGTTTTTTCCAATTTTATCCCTTTTTTGCCAATTTAAGCTGTCTTTTGCCATTAAACAACCACTTTTTTCCCTTCTTTTTTACCCATTTTTACCTTTTTTATGGAGTAGTGAGAGTGCCAAATTACAAAAATAAATCCATAAAAGAATAAGCAAATAAAAGTGGAAATGTAAAGACGAATAAATAACAGAAAAAGAAAAAAGTAAGCAGTGCAAACAATGACAATGTGGCGTTTAATGTGCGCAGTAAAAGCAACAATAAAGTGCATCTAAAAAGCAATGGCAATTTGCTGATCACAACATTAAATTCATTTGCTTTATAAAAGCACATTTTTTTATTATTATATTTATTTGTCTTTATATTTCTACTTTTTAGCCTTTTCGTTCATGGATTCATTTTTTAATTAATATTGCTTTATATAGCAACATTATTTTTTTTAATCGCTTACAAGGCACATTATAATGTCACTTTAAAAGCAAAGGAAATATGCACAGAAAAATGTGCACAGTAGGACTGTCGTTGTGCGCAGGCACAGGAGGAATCCCGATGGAGGACGAAGGATAAACAAGTCGGGTGTTGTGTGCGTAAAAGTCTCTGCAGACGGCAAAGTGTGGCGCGGAGTCCGCTGTAATATCGATGATCTTTTAGTCCAAAGTACGTGAAGGTAATGAAATGTTCTTCCCACAGACTGTAGAAAGAATGATTCTACCGTACGCTGAAATCCCATAGGGCTAACAAGAGCCACAGGCTAATTTTAAACTATCTCTGTGGGCTCCCCTTTCCACAAAACTTCAGGTTCCACCTGAAAACTTGGTATTTGGGTGCAGATTGGCATGGTTCACTGGTTAAATTTAGATGCTACAATCAGGGTTAGGGGGATAAGGACAGGTTTTAAAAGAGTCTAGCAGCCCAAAAATGATGAATTTATCCCCTGGTTACCATAAAACACAGAGTGATGCTGACGCAGGACTTAAAAGGAACCCTGCATGATCAGACAAGTTCATCTTGTTGAATAGATATTTGTCTGTCTCATATACTTACTGAACTAAAAAACTCACTAGATACCTGCATTTTGAGTCATTTGAGTGTATAAATTAACCAGGAGACCGCCATGTTTTGGCGCCGTGACGTCACAGTTCCGTGGTGTGATCCTCACTGCTCCTGTGCAGTAACCTGTTTCAGACCGGCAGCCAGTGTTAGGGCTGATCTCAGAAACGCAGCACGTCTCACGCACAGAGGATTCTAAAATTTGAGGTCTCCTCTATTTTATATTTGCACCACCAGCGGTTATCTGTTCATCTAGACAGGAAAATGATAAATTCAGAGCCATATTTACCTTGTTGTAGCAAATATGTACGTCCACACAGGTAGAAAATGTTATGTATGAAATCTGTTTCTTTATGAACCAGATGAAGGCCACAAGCTAAACTGTGTCTGTTTAATAAAGTTGTTCCCTGAACGTCTCTTCTTTATGAAGCGTTCTGTTTCCACACGGTTCAGGTAAAGATAAACACAGAAACAAAGCACTTCCAGATTGCGCCTTTCAAAGTAAAAGTCCACTTTAGCATTTCTTTGAAGAAGCTCTGTTCGTATGTACATAATACTTTTATTTTGAAAAGTTCCCGGCACACTATACACTGAATTCAGTCACTTGTAGGGAGCTTTATTGATGTTAAAATCAGAAGAATGGCAGAGCTTTGACAGCAGGGAGACAAAACCAACATGCAGCAAACTCATGTCAGCAACAGCTGCAAGCAGAAAACCGTCTGAAAAACGGTTACTGCTTAGCAACGCAGAGGAGCGCTGTGGAACCGTGACATCACACTAACGTGACGATCAAAACATGGCGGTCTCCTGGTGAGTTTATGAGCTGAAATGAACTCATAATGCAGATATGTGGGATGTTCAGTGAGTTTTTTAGTTTAATATACATTTGAGACATAAGATGATTGTCTGAGCATGCAGGGTTCCTTTAAAGGAGGTGAAATACAAAGTTTTTAGTGAGTCCCACTTAACTCTGGGTCATCAGGAAACATAATCGCTGTGGTTGAGTAGATGGCGGCGCGCAGAGATGCTGCAGCTGGGTGCTCATGGAAGTGCGGTTGTACACAGGATACATGGAAAAATCTCCTACTTTTTTTGTACAATGACAATAAAGGTTGAATTAAATTGAATTGAATGTGGTGATATTTATGGCTTAATAATGTGCTTTTTAAAGCCTGAGCATGGTCACTGTAAACGTTCATTTTGTGGGATTTCGGCGCTACTGTTAATTTCTGCTTTCTCCTTAATTTCCCGTATGTCTCTCCCCACTCTCTTCCCTGTTTCCGAGTCTATCCACTGTCCTCCTCTATTTGACAAAGGCATGGAAAGGCCCAAAAATAAATTAAAAAAAAAAGAAAAAAAAAAAGAAATACTGTACTAATCCCCAAGGAGAAATGATATTGTTTACATTTACTCCATTCAAAGTGAAGAAACTTAAGTATAAACCTAAGTAAATAAAAATAAAGCATTTAGCACTTCATTAATTTTCTCTGAAGTTATCCAAAGTTGTACAGATGTGTGTCTTACTTTTCTTTGTTTTTTTTTCTTATAGCTGAGGTGGCACGGCTCTTTTTGCCTTACCAGAGGCTGTCAACTCCACGCCAAAGGCCACGCCCTATTAACCAGGGGCTTGGAGGTTCACGACCTATTGTTGTGACCTATTCCCACCTTTTTTGTTGCCTAAGCAGCAAATCTGCATCACTGACACCCAACCGGTTCGAGAAAAGAGAATTGACAAATGCAGGACTAGGAGAGAAGAGGATATCTTTTAATGGTAAGTTTGATTCAAAGTTATTGCATGGTCTGCCTGTGAGTCTGGAACAAAAGCATGCATATTTTCATCCCACTGACCCACTGTGGACCACCCTGGCTTCAGAAAATAAAAGTCCTGCCATGTATTGTTTACACCCGTGAAATTAAAAGTTGTCGAGGTTTTATTGTGTTGTCTGTACAAATTTAAGCTTGTTTTGAACTTTTGTTTTTTGTAATCACTGTTATACTGTAATTATGAATGAATTATTATTTTTTTTGTAGGCCTAGAGTCATGCTCCAGGTATTTCTCCCAGCGTCTGTTGGAGTCCTACAACCAATTTATCGGAAGGAGGAGGTTTTGAGCTCCTCAGAGCTCGGGGACAAACAAGAAGCAGGAAGTTAATCGTCCTCGACTCTCCTCCCACCGGTTACACGGTGACATTTCTCAGGAGTCCTGAGGCAATGATTGGCTAGCCACCATTTACATTAACCCTATAATAATAGAATAATTTTGGATGAGGTGAGTTAAAGTGCATATAAACTGAAAAGATGTACACAATTACTTCCTCAAAGTCAAAGAAAATTTTTAACATTATATTCTTGGCTTACATGATTTCAGTCCTTTTCTGCATAGCGTGCATCATTTAACGTCCTCATAGTGTTATTTTTGTTTGGTTTGTTGTTTTAAACACAGTCGGAGCCATTATCCTCCAACTCAAGTGGACCTTTGATTCCATGTGTCTCATGTGGGCGAGAATTCCTGTTCTCTCTCATAAAATCTCACGGTGATACATGCAGGAGGTAAGTTTGTTTTAAAGAAGTATTTAAAGATACAGGGTTTCTCACAAGCCACTTGATAGCCGTTTTATTGTTACTGACAGTCCAGCAGTTTGACTTTAAAAATCAATTATTTTAAGGATTCAGGTAAGCTGTGATGTTCTGTAAAGTTTTTTGTGATGTTAGGCAAAGCATGTTGTTGAATTAATATGTTAAACTTGTTGAAGATAAAACAGGCTTGAGGATGTAGCAGCTGCAATGCAGTCGGGAAAATCTGCCACTCAGATGCAGCCAGGGACATCTTCTGCTGGTCAGATGCAGCCAGGGACGTCTTCTCCTGGTCAGGTGCGGTCAGGGACATCTTCTCCTGGTCAGGTGCGGTCAGGGACATCTTCTCCTGGTCAGGTGCGGTCAGGGACATCTTCTGCTGGTCAGATGCAGCCACGGACATCTTCTGCTGGTCAGATGCAGCCAGGGACGTCTTCTCCTGGTCAGGTGCGGTCAGGGACATCTTCTGCTGGTCAGGTGCGGTCAGGGACATCTTCTGCTGGTCAGATGCGGTCAGGGACATCTTCTGCTGGTCAGGTGCCGCTCATCTGGCGCTCCATTTCAGTATGGACCTCAGGCATTCCATCAAGGAAAGAGAAAAGTCAATTATTGGCTTCTTCAAAAGACAGAGTATAGATTGGACGGCCCCATTTACTTGTGCTCTTGGAGGCACAACATGTAAGGTAGCCTAACAAAGACTAACTCATAATAGTCATGGTTACAATCATTACTTATTCTACATTTTGTTGTGTACCAATAACAGGTGATGCTGCTATAGGAGTTGGTGTGACACGTCACTGTCTTTCAACCATCATGTCCAAGTTGCAGTTTGGATTTGATTGGAATATTGGTATGCAAATTAAATTATTTTCATATATACATAGGTTAACTGTTACAGCATATTAAACCTCACATGCTTAAAATTATTAAATGGTGGTGATGTTCTAATGTTTCTTGATTTGGTCTTCCAAATAGAACACCAAGGGGACTATCCCTGGAGTAATTCACTTAAAGACAGAAAAGGCATAAGCAAAAACACAAATTATGTTATACTAAGGATTTATTGTAAGGTATTGAGATTATTTTCACTGATGTAGGGGGATGTTTTTCCATTAATGATTTGCTGTATACATCCTTTAAAGTTCTGTTTCCCTTACGGGGTCAGGAAGGACAGTCCTGTTTGAAGGAGGGAAGGATCATCTGGTGCCCTCAGCATCTCAGGCCCTTATTGGCAGTGACCTTTTCCTGGTAGCTGGTAGGATAATAGGGCACTCATTTCTTCATGGCGAACCTTCACTGAGCGGTCTGAGTGAAGCAGTAGTCCATGTATTGGCTGGGGGAATGCCAGAAATGGCCTCAACCAACACTCAGGACTGCTGTGACACTGATGTCAGGGAGGCAGTTGAACTGGTAAAAACGCTGTAATTTGCCAATAACTGCCCATTATGTTACTTTTAAGTAAGTCTGTAGAGCTTAAAGGGTACCATGGAGTTAACAGAGGACCAGAAGAGGTCAATTCAGACCTTGGCAACCAGTTGGGATCTTCCTGGAGTGACCCAGGACAACAGAAGATGGCTCATGGAAAAGATCCTTTTCCATTCTGTAAGAGAGATGCTTCTGTACCATTTATTTGTAATTACTAAGAACTCATAGTTTGAAAAATTTATTGAAACTACTGATTGCAAATTATAAGGCCACATTACAAAAAAAACCCTTAATGACTACTGTTGATTTTCATGGGTTATTTTCAGATCACAAGAACAAGTAAAGCAAATGAGGAAGGGACTAAAGGAAACAATGGTGTTGGACCTGATAAGTGAAAGACCAGACACCATCCCATTTCTGTTTCCAAGGACTTCAGAGTTGCTGTGATCACCAGAGGTATGTGAACTCTAAATGACCCCTACATTGAAACTGTAATGTATTCATAGTCATGTCGTTTCATATCATTATTTGAATTTGATATTTCTGTAATTATTCAGCTGATTCTTGACCACATCATTTGGCCGTTGGAGGCAAACAGCGTTGATGATGATGATGATGACGATGATGACATAAGCCTTGTCTCAGGATTCCTGAGGACATACATTGAAAACGGTAAAGTTATTTGACATTTCCTTGGTATTCTCGGTATTTGTAAATAAAAACACAGTGGATTTGTGTTACATGTTTGTGTGTGCTGAATTTTGCAGCTTTATTAGATGCAGTTACTAAGGGAATAGAAATAAGCCATAATGGTGCAATGCATAGATCATAAAAAATGTGTCTGACTCATGCACACTTTAACTACCTGGATTTTTTGTTTGTGTTTTTTTTGTATGATTATGTAGCCTCCCCAGGGTGTCTGCAGCACCTCCTGAAGTTCTAGCATGGATGGGAGGTTCAGGCCCAACAGCTTATCGTAAAGACTGTGAAAGGCTGCATGCCTGTTTCCAGCAACATCAAAGTTACCATCACACATTCGGTATACAGTATGTTCTGTGACACACTGGACACAAGCATCAGCTCAGTTGGCGGTGGGTTTGGACTAGTGTAAAATCTGATGCCAGATTCTGTAGGTCATTCATGAGGTTTGGCCTCTGCTGATGTTTGAATTAAATAATCAAATGGAACTGTTTGAAATGGAAGTTTGTTTTGCTGATTACTTTTTTTGTTAGTTGAAATAAAAGCATTTAAAGACCTGTGATTTTATTTGAAATTTGTTGCAACAAGAGTAGAGACACAGTTGAGAAGTGAAATTGTTTATACTGAGTAATGCAAGACTCTATCATACATTTCATAAGTGGAGTTTCCTTGCTGTTGAATTCAGATTTAGTTCAATGACATGAAAATCTCAGTTTACCTCTCATTAAAACAAGCATCTCTGTTGAATAAGTGAAAACAATACATGTTAAGCATAAACAATTAATTAGGTACACTTAGCACAAATGAACTTTGTTGTGGGTGAAAGGAAACTCATTTCTTCCAGCACAGCCATAGTTTATGTTTAAGCATCAGTGTTTAGGTGTCTCATGTTGGTTGGGTAAACAGCAATATACTTAAGTTTGCTGAAGAATGTCTTTTATAATATGAAAAGTCTCCAAGTACGCTTCAAGTGCAGCAGGAAAAGGAACTGCAGGAGAAGGCAATGATGCAACCTCAGCCTGTGAGAGATCGCGAGATAGTTGGCAGGTACAATTACATCATTTGAAAACGTGTTGTAGGTCCTTCCCAGTCTATTCCATAATCATCATCGACCTAAAATGAGAAAGTTGGAAAATAATATCTCATTACAGACATGCACTTGTATATATTTCAGTTCCACTCTGTAATTTCCCACTGCAAGAGATATAAAGATAGTAATATGTTAAGGAGCAATTACTAGATGCAATCTATACCTGAACCAGATCAGCATCATTTCCCTCCCTTGGCTGACTGTGCCAGAGTTGCAGGGGGATTGGTGTCTCTCGGTTCTCAAACCGTGATGATTCCAGGCCTCTGAAGATGCTGCTGAAGCTGTGGGACATGGATCCACTGGAGAGCAAAGAGATCAATTTCATCGTCAGGGTTCAGCATCCCTTCTGATTCCAATTGGAGAGGGAGTGAATGGAATAAATCCATAACGTTCCCGACGATGTCTCTCCGCAGTCTTTCAATCCTGTTGATTCACCAAAGAGTACAAATGCCAACAGGTAAACAGGATAAAAAGATAGCAGTGTAGTAATAATCAGCAGCAACATGACTATGAGGTTATAGATATGTTTTTAGAAGTCTACTATTACAGGGGTTCTCAACCTCTTCAGCCCGTGACCCCCAAAATAAAGGTGCCAGAGACGGGGGACCCCCCTGTACCTGAAGATGGTTGAACACAGCCATGCACATTCAAGAATTAGGGGAGGAAATGAGAGAGCTTTCTGGGCCTCAGCCACACTGGGGGCCAGCAAAATCATGGTCCATTTTAAAGTTAAACTGTGGTATTTTATACTTAACCTGAATAATAGTCAGTCTTATCAAAGAAACAAATTTAAATTCATTTGTGTAGTAAGTAGTCCTCTTTTAAAAATGTACATGCTTTTGTTGAAAACAGACTAAGAATACGATTAAAAAAGAGCTAAAATGGGTCAATAATGGCAAGAAATGATGAAAGAGGTGGTTGAATTGGATTTTTAAAGTAGCAGAACTGGGTCAGACATTGCCAAAAATTTGGCAAGTGGCAAAATAACCCCCCCCCCCCCCAAAAAAAAGGGGGCAAAAATGAGTTAAAGTGGCAAAAATTGGCATATTAAGTGGTAAAAGGGGATTTAAAATGGGCAAAAACAGATGGAAATTGGGTGAAATGGGATGAAAATAGATATAAACTGGCAAAAACAGCTTAGCTGATGCAGGAAAAAGTCAGAATCTGGCAAAAATGGGCATATTAGATTGTAAAATGTGGCTTAAAAAGTGGCAGAAAGGTTAATAGTGGCAATAATGTGTCAACAGAGCCAACAATAGTCAGAGAGTTGCACGGTTTTGGTTTAGAAGTGGCAAAATCAGGAAGGAAAAATTGGTGGAAAGGGTTCAAAATTGACAATAAATGGGTTTTAAGTTGCAAAAATATGTTAAAATTGATAAAATTGGTGGGAGAAAGTCATGAAAACAGGTTAAATTGGGCAAAATTGGTGTAAAGGGCAACAGTGTAATTTAAAAAATGTTTTTTTTTTTTTTTTTTTTTAAAGCCATCTGGAGACCCCATCTCTGTGTCTCATGACCCCAAATGGGGGTCCCAACCCCAAGGTTGAGGACCCCTGTCCTATAACACAATAGCGTTTGGCGCCACTATCCTGACATACTGTTGATTGTTCTCAGTCCGGCCCTCTATTGCTCACCATGAAGCGGGCCACAGCAACATCTTCTCGGCCCTTCAAAAAGTTTTAAAACCCAGAAGTAAAACAAAACAATCACGATTTTTCTTCAGGCAACATTTCACTTTACCTTGTCTGATCTCACGCGGGCTGGTATATCATACTGAGCAACAGTCGACATGAAACTATGCAGAACAGTGGTGGATTTATTGTCTGTTGCAGCACTTACAGTGCTTAACAAATGTATTAGACCACCGGTCATATTTGTCTCAGAGACCATCCAGCATCATGAAGTGCTTTAATGTGGACTCTTTCATTTTCAGTCAGCTCTCCACGTTTTAATAATAATGATAATAATTCATCAGACTTATATAGCGCTTTTCTAGAAAACTCAAAGATGCTTTACAGAACAAACAAAAACAAAAACACAGCAAAAATGGGACAGGACGAAAAATATGAATGGTTTTACCATTTTAAACAGGAATGAGGGATTTCAAACTGAATTCACCCGCCGGCTCACTGGGCTTCTCTGAGAAGTCAGAAATGAATCAAGCATAACATTCAACCACTAAAACTCATTTTTCTGTTCAGGAATGACAGTAAATAACTATAATTTGACATATTAATCAAGAAATATTAATTTTTGGAGTTTTTTTGTAAATCAGTAAATTTGAAAATTCATGGACAACCATAATAATTATATTTTAGCATTAAAAATATCATTTGGGTTAAAGAGCTTCTACATATTGGTGTATTAACCATTGCCGAAACATCAAAAATGATTTTGGTTTTACCAATTTTTACCATTGCTGTTAATTTAGGGCAGCTGTGGCATAAACCTTACTTTGGTTAGGGTTAGGGTGGTCTAATACATTTGTTTAGCACTGTATATAGATAATAAGTCTGCTAAATCCATCCACTCCTGCATGGATGACTATTCTCCATCTGTGAAAGTAATTGGGAAAAACAGTTGTCCATTACAGTTAGCAGGTAGATAATGCTAAAACAGGCTTGCAAATACATTCAAGATAAGCTTATGGGCTTATGATTTCCATCAATATGCCACAGACTGTCAGGAGAAGGGACATCGTACTGTCGGCGTCTCAGAACATGCACGGCCAGCTGTCTTGCCAGCTTACCCTCTGGATCCACTCTACACAGTGAGCTCTGCACACGATAGGCTGTATAGCACATTTCAAAGTTTCAAGAGAGACAGAAATTAAAAGTCTGGAATCCTTGCAAATTGGTGAAATAAATACCAGTAGCTCTTTGCTTCACAATTATTTACTGTTAATCAATGTCTCCTCAAACAGGTGTCGGGCTCTGAAGGTGTCTTAACAGATGGTTATACATCTTCAGAGCCTGAAAGTAAAGAATTTTTAACAGCATAATAAAAATGGGTGTCCTATCAATATACATAGATACACATAGATATTACTGCGTATCTATTTCTGTTCTGTTAATGGTACATCAGGCACATATGATTGTGACTTTTATAAGTGAGCAGGGTTGCTTACTTACCCTGCAGGTGTATGCCTTGTGATTTAAGAAGGACATGTATCATCCGAATACCCGCTCGTGGATTATGCGATGGATCTCTGCCACTGTAGCATCAATTTCTTCATCAGACATTGTGGTGTATAAATCTGACAACCTTACAGTAAATTTTAAAATAAAAAGTGCACATGTATTTGTTGATCTGATTCGCTATTTATTTATTTATTTCTAACTTTGCATAACCTAACAGTAAAGTAAATCACGAGATGTTCAGCTCAGTCCATGGGCAACCATTCTTCTACTGACTGTTCTTATTGACCCTCCAAGCAGGGAAGCAACCCTGGCAGCGGGTATTCCCATGAGAACGTAGGACGCCATTATAGTCACCTTTATGTCCCGTAGACGTCGCCCAGGCGCCGACTGCCTAGCTTGGCCTCTTAGCTGCATGCATACCTAGATAAAATATCCCAGACATAACATATAACAACATTTCAAAGTCAGGCCTGATCTATTTGGGTTGTCCGCGTCTTGCGGGGCGGAAGTGGCGTACATAACTAATGTTTTCGTTACCTTCTCAAGATTTCGCCACACAGGCTCATCGATGTCTGTGTTGGCCAGCGCACACATAGTACCAACACTTTCCATTATGTCCTCAAAACATATTCTCCATCATAATTATGTTGTTCTGTAACTTCAGCAAGTCTCAAAAGTTCTGCCGCCGCCATGTTTCTCCTCAATCGGGATTCCTCCTGCGCCTGTGCACAACAACATCCCTTCTGCGCACATTTTTCTGCACATATTTCCTTTGCTTTTAAAGTGACATTATAACGTGCCTTGTAAGCGGTCAAAAAAAAAAGAAAAAAAGGAAAAAGTAAGCAGTTAGAACAACGACAATGTGGCGTTTAGTGTGCGCAGTAAAAGCAACAATAAAATGCATCTAAAAAGCAGTGGCAATTTACTGATACAACGTTAAATTCATTTGCTTTATAAAAGCACATTTTCTATTATTTCATTTATTTGTCTTTATATTTCTACTTTTATTAGCCTTTTTTAAATGGGTTTATTTTTTGATCAATATTGCTTTATATAGCCACATTATTTATTTTTTGTTTCATTTATGAGCACATTCCTTCTTATTTTTTTTAAATTTGTCTATATATTTCTACTTTTATTAGCCTTTTCTTTTATGGATTCCTTTTTTGATTAATATTGCTTTATATAGCCACACAATTGATTTTCTATTTTATTTATAAGCACATTATTCTTATTTTTTTTTTATTTGTATTAATTTGTCTTTATATTTTGACTTTTATTAGCCTTTTCTTTTATGGATTCATTTTTTGATTAATATTGCTTTATATAGCAACATAATTTATTTCTTATTTTATTTATTTGTCTTTATATTTCCACTTTTATTTGCTTATTCTTTTATAGATTTATTTTTGTAATTTGGCACTCTCACTACTGCATACTTTTTTTTTTTTGCAACTTTTTACTCTTTTTTTTTTGCCACTTTTATCCCATTTTTGCCCTCTTTCACCATTATTCCTCCCCATTACACCCATTTAAGCTACGTTTTGTCATTAAATACAACTTTTTTCCCAGTCTTTGCCCATATTAGCCACTTCTGTTTGCCACTTTTATCCCATTTTTGCCCTTTTTCATCATTTTTTGCTACTTTTCACCCATTTAAGCTACCGTTTGCCATTAAATTCCCCTGTTTCCTCTTTTTTTCTTTTTTGCCTGTTTTCCACTTCTTTTAGCCACTTTATTCCCCTTTTTTTCCCTTTTTCAGCACTTTGAACACATTTTATCTACCTTGTGCCACTAAATACCACTTGATTCCTATTTTTTGCCGTCACTTTTCACCAAATTCTTTGCATGGTTTTGCCACTTTTGGGCCATTATATACCAACTGTGACATATTTTTGGTCACTTCTCACCCATTTATTGCTGGTTTTTGACCATTTTAGCCACCTTTAACTTATTGTTATTGCTACTTCAAGCTGTTTTTGCCACTTTTAACCTCTTCAATTGTTGCTCTTACAAAGGTTTTATTCAACAATTTGGCTCTTTGGTTGAGCAGGGTTGAGTAACACTGGCAGTGTTGTGCCTGAACTCGTTCATATTTTGGGTGAATGTGAACTGAACGTACTGTATTTCTGCCTGATGAATGTTATTGTGGGCGTGCTCATTCTGGCGTTTGTGAACGGCGCTCTCTCACAGAGAGTGCCAGATTTCCATAGAACCTTCCAAGCGAAAACCTGGCTAAAACCACCGTAAACGGGCCTTAATATGTAGGGGGGAAAACATCCAATCTGGCAACACCAGCCACCACAGAGTCGCACCACCGCTTGCGTCATCAAAATGTGAAGCATGGAGGCAAAAACAAATGAAGGCAGCAGCGCTATCTCAGACTCTGCCTGTAGATTGATACGGCATCTTCGTATGATTACTTAAAAGAGTTTTATGAAAAGGCCAGTGATGATCCAGGTGGGAAAAAGCTTACCTTTTTGTGTAAACTTTGCCCACCAGGTTTCAAGAAGCATCTCCGTACATCAACAACGTCAACAGCAAACCTGAACGGCACACTGAACTAAAGCACCCGGCTAGCCTTTCAAGGTATGTGCAGGAGACTGAATGGGTGCAAGTGTGGACTGAATGGGTGGCAACAATGGGGAAATGCCAGTATTTTAAGGGTAATAACTCACAGCAACAGATTGAAAAAAGAACTATGAACTGGTTCATTTTTGGAACTGTGAACTTAGTTCAAAATTTTGAATTATGAACTATGAACTGAACTTGTTTATTTTAAAATTTGTGAACTGAACTTTGAAATA
The DNA here is from genome assembly GCF_018320785.1 of Cheilinus undulatus. Taxonomy (NCBI): domain Eukaryota; kingdom Metazoa; phylum Chordata; class Actinopteri; order Labriformes; family Labridae; genus Cheilinus; species Cheilinus undulatus. The sequence goes on from NC_054872.1 coordinate 1,297,740, forward strand.
GTTTATGTAGAAATTGAACTTTCCCAACACTGACCACTGGTCTATAATCTGCTGGTAGATGAATGCATTGACTCCAGCTTTGATAAAAACACATCAGGCCATCACTCCTCTCCTCTTTAGTGTTGTTCAAATACAGAGGCAGAGCTGACGCTCCTGATTCACAACAGATTGGAGAGAGGAAACAAACACACAGAGGGATCGAGAGAGAAAAGGACAGCAGGCACTCAGGGGGAGAAAACGGAGACTAGGGGGTAGGCTGAATCTCCAGGAGGATGAAGATGAGATCCAAAACATCTGCTGAAGACCAGGAGAGAGATAGAGAGAGGTCCCAGGACGACATCTGACCTGGGGAAGCTTAGAGAGAGGACGAGGAGCAAGAAAAGAAGCAGAAGAAGTGTAAGCTTGAGTTTTAGGTCAGATGGAGTGATGTATGCAGAAAGGGAACATTTCTTGGTGACTTTTTAGGAACTTAAGTGACAGGGTGGTCTAGTGTGATTGGACAGGTGTAGAGGGGCCGTGTTTTATGAATTTTGTGATGTACAAATACTCTTAATAAAAACACAGCCCAGACCTGCAGGGGTAATAACAACAGACAGTGACAGTGCATGTATTACAGCTGCACTGGGGCCACACAGTGATGAGGCCCCAGACATGAGCATGCACAGGAAAAAATAAAACCAAAAGAACGGACGTATCCCATGTTTCTAGTCTTGGCTAAGAAGTTTCTACACCTTAAATAGAGTCCACCTGTGCTACATTAACCTGGACATGATTCTAAAGCACAGGTGTCAAACTCATGGCCCAGGGGCCAAATTTGGCCCATGGAATGATTATATCTGGCCTGCAAGATCCTGTTATATTTGAATTCTAACTGGTCCACCAGTATGAGGGCTGCAGATTCCCTCCAGTATAAAAATGTAAACTTCAACATGATTAAAATATCCTTAAGTCATAAAAAATTTGAGAAAGAAAAGAGTAAGAAAAATTAGATAAAAAAGTCAAGAAGGTAAGGGAAAAAAATAATTTGTGCTTTATTTCATATTTTCAATTTTGCATTTCAAGATTACGACTCAAACTTGTGATTTTGACTTTTCATTTCATGTTCTGATCTTCTCAACTCTTAATTTGGACTTTATATGTCACATTTTATCTTTATCTTTCACAATTTTAATTTTTGAGTAATATTTTGACCTTTTCAACTCCTTACTTTGGCTTTTTAATCCCATATTTTGATTTTCAAACACATGGTTTCAATTTTTTTCCCTCATATTTTGACATTTTAAATTCATAATTATTACTTTTTATATCATATTTTGACCTTTTACACTCTCAATTTTGAATTTTAGTCATATTTTTAACTTTTTAAGTCATCATTTTCAATTCTAGCTCATATTTTGACATTTTAACTCCTAATTTTTTCTTTTTAATCCAAATTTTGAATTATCAGACTCACAATTTCACATTTTAAGGCATAACTGACTTTTAAACTCATGATTTCAAATTTGATCTTATATTTCGACCTTTCAAACTTATTATTTTAACTTTCTCCTCATATATTTGCTCTTTAAAAACATTATTTTCTATTTTTGATATCATGTTCTGATCCTTTGAACTGATAAATTGGAATTTTTATCTCAGATTTGAGCCTTTAAACTTTTCATTTTTACTTTTTTGAATTTCCAAATCATTTATCATCAGTGCTTTTCATATTTTATCACTGGTCAAAATGAGGTTAAACGTTCAAGGCTGTGATGACCCTGATCTAAAGGCTCACACCTCTATATAAAAGGCCTCACAGCTGACAATGATAGAGCAGAAACCATGAGGTCAAAGGTCAGAGGAACTGCAGAGCTGAGAGACAGGCTTGTTGACAGGCACAGAAACATTTCTGCTGCTCTGAAGGTCCCCAAGAGAACAGCGGCCTCCAGAATTCTCACATGAAGTTTGGACCAACCAGGACTCTTCTAGACCTGGTCACCATCAGGGAAAAGGGTCTCAGTAAGAGAGGAGACCACGAACCTGATGGTCACTCAGACTCAGACCCCCTTAGGGTCGAGAGACACTTGGAGGGGTACCCATTTTATGCCTTTTGTTTTCCAATTTTGCCACATTTAAACCCATTTTCATCACTTTTCCCACCAGTTTATGCCAATTTTAACACACTTTTGCCACTCTAAACCCATTTTTGTCGGTTTTAAACCCTTTCCACCACTGTTTTCTGCCTGTTTTTACAAGTTCTGTTGTTGCCTCTGTTGACCTATTATTGCCACTATTTAGCTACCCTTTGTACCACTTTTAGGCCCATTTTTGCTCCTCTTAAACCCTAGCGGGACCAAATTTGGTCCTGCTCACCTTATCCAAACAAACTTGCTCTATGCACTCTGTTTTTGCACAAAAATAGTCGTGTTACACATCAAATTAAACAGAAGAAGCTCAGCTACAAGCCAGAATAAACCATTTTTACCTACACCACATCCAGCTCAAAAAGGACTTACATCAATGAGCACATATCAAAGTGGCCATAGTGCAATGTAGCCAGACACTTCGCCCCCTATAGGGTGGTGCCTGCTACTACAGACACAAACATGGTCTCATTTGAAAGCCCAGCCCCTACTGAAAATTCTAGTCATGTTTCTGCAGTTTCCATTTGTTTCAGAAGTTTCTTTTAGTTTCCTGCACTTTATGTTGTGTTGTTTTTTTGTTTTTTTTCGTGCCATTGAAAATAAATCTGCTCATCTTGGTGTCAAACTTTAGTTCCTTTGTAAGACTTCTTCTGAAAGGGAACTACATGGAGGTCTGTGTGATTTGAGGGGGAAAAAGAATTCCATTATGCAGTGACCACCTATAATGGCATATGAGTAAAAAAAGGGTTGATAACTGTGATTTTTCAAATGGCAGACATAGTGCCAAATTGTGCCCAAATGGCACAAGAGGGGATTTTGCCTGGATATTTCTTACTGAAATCTCTCTTATTTTGTCCCGATAACCCTCTAATGGCATGAAAGTTGAAAGAGGTAATGTCAAAAAGTGGTGCTTTGAGATATCATTTTTTAGACAATTTTTTATTATTTTCTTGAGAGTCAGAAGTTTACATACATTTCATTAGTATTTGGTAGCATTGCTTTAAACTGTATGACTTGGGTCAAACGTTTTGGATATGCTTCCACAAGCTTCTCACAATAGTTTGCAGGAATTTTGGCCCATTCCTCCTGGCAGAACTGGTGTAACTGAGCCACACATGCCTTTTCAGCTCTGCCCATAAATTTTCAATGGGATTGAGATCAGGGCTTTGTGATGGCCACTCCAAAACATTGACTTTGTTATCCTTAAGCCACTTTGTAACCAGTTTGGCAGTATGCTTAGGGTCATTGTCCATTTGGAAAACCCATTTGTGCCCAAGCTGTAACTTCCTGGCTGATGTCTTGAGATGTTGCTTCAGTATTTCCACATAATGTTCTTTCCTCATGATGCCATCTATTTTGTGAAGTGCACCAGTCCCTCCTGCAGCAAAACAACCCCACAACATGATGCTGCCACCCCCATGTTTCACAGTTGGGATGGTGTTCTCAGGCTTGCAAGCTTCCCCCTTTTTTCTCCAAATGTAACGATGGTCATTATGGCCAAAAAGTTCAATTTTAGTTTCGTCAGACCACAGAACATGTCTCCAAAAATTAAGGTCTTTGTCCCTGTGTGCATTTGCAAACTGTAATCTGGCTTTTTATGTTTCTTTTGGAGTAATGGCTTCTTCCTGGGAGAGTGGCCTTTCAGCCCATGTCAGTACAGGACTCGTTTGACTGTTGATAATGACACACTCTCACCAGCTTCAGCCAGCATCTTCACAGGGTCTTTTGCTTTTGTTCTTGGGTTGAGATGCACTTTTCGGACCAAAGCACGTTCATCTCTGGGACACAGAACCCGTCTCCTTCCTAAGCGGTATGATTGCTGGACATTCCCATGGTGTTTATACTTGCGTATAATTGTTTGAACAGATGAACGTGGCACCTTCAGGCATCTGGAAATTGCACCCAAGGATGAACCAGACTTGTGTGATATCTTGGCTGATTTCTTTTGATTTTCCCATGATGTTACACAAAGAAGCAGTGTGTTTCAGGTGTGCCTTAAAATACATCCACAGGTGTGCCTCTAATTAACTCAAATGTTGTCAATAAACCTATCAGAGGCTTCCAAAGACATGACATCATCATCTGGGCTTTCCCAAATTGTTTAAAGACGTGGTATTCTTAGTGTATGTAAACTTCTGACTCTCAAGATAATAATAAAAAATGTCTAAAAAATGATCTCTCTCATTATTCTGGCATTTAGCAAATAGAAATAATTTTGGTAATCCTAATTGACCAAAAACAGGAAAAGTTTAATCTGATTTAATGTTAGACGGTGAGAAAAAAAAGTTAATGTGCCTTTTTATATAGTGTATGTAAACTTCTGGTTTCAACTGTATATATATATATATATATATATATATATATATATATGTGTGTGTGTGTGTGTGTTGCTTTGGTAAGACTGGTTATTATTCAGGTTTAATGCAGATACGGTAACCCTCTGAGACGACCAGTGTTTTGCTGACCTCTGTGGGCCCCCAGTTAAGCTGGGTCCCATAAAGCTCTCCCCTTTTATCCCCCATATGGACGGCCTCGTCTCCACATGACTATTCCTGAATGTTCATGGCTGTGTTCAACCACCTTCAGGTACAGTGGGGGTCCCCGGTCTCTGGCACCTTTACTTTGGGGGTCGTGGGCTGAAAAGGCTGAGAAGCTCTGGTCCAATGAAAATATAAATGACTGTAGCGTCAGGCTGAAACAAACAAAATAGATAAAAGTGAAGTAGGTCTTTCTGAATAAACTATATGAGTGATGCAAAATTCAATAATCACCATCATAAACCTTTATTTTTAACCCTGAAAACCACTGAGGTTCACTGTAAACACATTTATTAATCTAAAAACAGCTATGTGATCGTCAGATTTGTGCCAAACTTTCCATGAGGCTATGACTTTAATGGATTTGATCTGTTTGTTGTTGAAGCTCTAGACCAGGGGTGTCAAACTTAAGGCCTGGGGGCCAAATCCGGCCTGTTTTATGGTTCTACCTGGCCTGCAAGACCATATCATCTCATTTTTTTCCAATATTGCATCTCACAATAATGATATTATTGTATAATATTTTCATTTAAGTTCTCATTTTGCCTTTTCAAATTTATAGATTTGACTTGTCTTTTTTTTTTTTTTTTTACGTTTTAGGTCACAATTTTAAATTTTAAGTCTTTTTTTTAACTCATTATTTTAACATTTTATGTCATGTTCTGACCTTTTTTAACATCTTACTTGGACTTTTAATCCCATATTTTGACCTTTAAGCCTCATAGTTTAGATTTGATCTCATATTTAGACCTTTAAAACATAATTCTGACTTTCTTTTTCATATTTTCCTTTTGTAAAACATTATTTTGACACTTAATTTTGTGTTTTGTCCTTTTAAACTAATAAGTTTGACTATCTCAGATTTAAACTGATCGTTTTGACTTCTTTTAATCTCAAAATCATTTATCATCAGTGCTAATTTTCCCCCATAGTTTATTACTATTGAAAATAAGGTTGGCAGTTTACAGTTAAATATGGACCCTGACAGGCTCTCAAATTAGACCAAAATTCAGAATCAGGCCCCTGCTGAGACTGAGTTTGACACCCCTGTAATGATGGTTTATGGAGGGCTACAACACTGTCATATTAATCCAGTGAAAACAGTAAAGTTCATGTGACTTTTTCCCGTTTACTGTGGGGGGAAAAGAGCAGAGACATAAATATCGGAGAGAGAGTGAAGTGTCCCAAAAACTGAACGCTATGACAAAAAGAAGGATCCACTTTTTAGACTGCATCCTGAAAACCGGCACCTCTGCAGCTCCCCAGTCCTGGCACAGGTGGGTCCTAGAGGCTGTAATCTGGTCACACTCCATTAGTCTGCTGTGGGTCTCAATCGCTGTAATCTGGTCATGGTTTGTAAGGTCCGTGTGGTTCCTCCTCGCTGGAATCTGGGATTATGTCTGTAAATCTCCTGTGGTGGGGATCAGAGCTGGATAAACGCTTGTGACTCCTCGTTTTCAGCATCTCTCCTGAAGCGTTCAGCCTTGTGTTTCCCGCTGCGGTAATCTGCCGTCTCACAGAGCGAGGAGCACAACAGCCTAACCCCGTGTGCTTTTTCATCACTAGATTTCCACCTAAATGGCCCAGGAAAGATTCATGGTGTTACACATGGTGTGATTTTTCATTTCTTTCTGATCCGACCCACTTCTTCACCCCTTCCAGCTGTGAGAGGATTAGGCTGTGACTGAGTTCAAGGTGCTGCCTTTGTTTCTGCTGCATGATAAGCTTGGTCAGGCCTTGCGGATTTTACCTATGATTTAACACGCCCTCTCAGATTCTCAGGATATACTTTCTGTTCCAGCACACGTGGCTGCTGAAATCCTTCCTGCCACTAACAGCAGCCTATTCCCTTCATCACCATGGCAACTCTAACCTTTCTTGTCCTCAGATTTCTCTGAAGAAAACAAGAAGCAATTTAAAAAAGGGTCTTAGCCTGGAAACACATAAAAATGCACCTTATTTCTAAAGGCCTGCAGTCTTGTTAACGGGGAACTGTGGAGAGGAAGTGGACTGTCACCCTGGTACGCAGACTAACTCATACAGGGCCGTCCTGGACTAACACTACCTGACAGCATTAAGGAGCAGAATCACCTCTCATCTAGTTAAACTGGGGAACTAAATCATGCAAATTCATCAGATCTGCATCAGATTAGACCAGGGGTTCTCAACCTTATCAGCATATGACCCCCAAAATAAAGGTGCCAGAGACGGAGGACCCCCGCTGAAGGTGGTTGAACACAGCCATGAACAATCCAGAAAACTGTCCAGACAAGGCCGTCCATAAGGGGGATAAAGGGGGGGTAAAGGGGCCCAGCCAAACTGAGGGTCCATGGAGGTAAACAAAATCCTGGTCCACTGCAAAGTTAAGCTGTGATATCTTTATTTTATATTTAACCTGAAAAAATAACCACTCTTATCAATGAAACAAATCTCTTTCAAATCATTTGTGTAGTATATGGCCGTCTTAAAATCTGGAGACCCCCTCTTAGTATCTCGCATCCCCCAAGGGGGTCCCGACTCCAAGGTTGAGAACCACTAGATTAGACAAGACAAAACGAGCAGAAATTGTGAGACGTTTTATCACAAGGTCATTTATGACAATTGACCTGACTTGTCATTACAAGGTCAAGTCCAAGTCCAGGCTGAAGCAGCATGTAGCTGAAATGGTTGAGGAACACTGTACATGACAGGAGACTTTATTCATGTGTTTTAGTCATGTGTGGCCTGATTATTAGAGCTCTGGGGGTTTAGATAAAAGTCTTCACCTTTCAAAAGACATCAGATAGATCCATTTTGATAAATGAGAAAATAAGTCAAAATCTGTCATCTGACTTGTTAAAACTTAATAACTCTAAAAGAAAACACAACACATGAACAGTATTTAAAAGGCTTAGAAAAGAATTATGGATGGTGCAAACAGCTAAATGAGAACTATTTTTAACGTAAGACATAAAGGCCTGACAATGGTGCAATGAACTGCTAAAACAAACCTATGAGTAAAATGAGATAACACGAGAAGAGTGTCTTTTTTGGGAGTATTAAAAATCATTTAAAAAATTGCCCAGGAGGACAGAAGGCCGCTTTGTGAAGATGAGAAATTCTTCCAGAGTGAGACATGTATTAGCCATGATCCTGCAAATGTCTGCAGTTTTGGCAACTTTTACTCACGTGGCCTGGTCAAAGTTTAATAGCAGTTACTGGAACATGAGGCTGAGAGGTTTGTGCAGATTCACACATGCATGTAACTTTTGCTAACGGAGGCTCAATTAGAGTCCTTTAATTGAATTTTATACAGACATGCAGAAGAGATGAATTTCATCGTTTCCAGCTCCATTTGAACACATTAAAAACTTGCATTGAGAAAGGGATTCTATGGGACTTTTTTCACAGTTCTTGTGAATAACTCTGCAAAAAATTCACAAATCTCTTAGAAAAATCAAAGCACACCGATCGGGAACAAACCACACGTTGTGCCCGTGGCACAGCTATACCATGCCCACCAGATCATACGATATTTTTACTACTCTACTAGTATGAGGTCTGCACATTTCCTCCAGTATATTAATGTAAACTTAGAAAAGATATTTTCAATCATCAAGGTTAAGTTATAAGAAAGAGTAGAGAGTTAAAATAATCTGATAAAAAGTCAGGAATGTGGGAAAAGAAATTTGTGTTTTCATTTCATATTTTCTAATTTGCATCTCAAAATTCTGATTTAAAGGTAAGACTATGTGATTTTTTTTCTCCTAGGTGTCGTAGGAGAGCACAGCCTTGAAAATGTAAACAAAGAGGAGTTTTTGACACACCTCCGCCACTTTGAAGCCTCCCCCTTTAGCCACTTTAGCTTCTGTTGATCCTAAACACCGATCATATACGAGTTTATATGTAACGTTCAAGGCAACCTTTACTGCTAATGTCTTTTTCCAGCTGCAGTAAACCATTTCACCAGCTCTTCTTATCCTGGCCGGTTGTTATAGCATCAATTAAACATGAGAACATCAGCTTCAAACAAGACTTGGGTGATTTGAGATAAAATATGAGACACTACCTGATTTGAGTAGAGCTACCTCTGTCTACAGCCTCCATTTATTAGCAGCAGGCTAACATTAGCACGCCTAGCTTCCATTCATTTTTACCCCACATTTATTTCAGCCGCGCTATCACACTCAGCTTAAATGTCCAACCATAAGAATAGTGCTGTGTCAATAAAACAACACCGGACAAACGCTGTGACAATGCACACAATGAATGAAAAGATGTAGCCTACTTGCGCATCCATCAGAAGCAAAGCCAGTTCTGAGTCATGCGAGAGCTTTTTAGCGTCGTGTAGGGCTCACCACCGAGGAAAAGCAAGTCTGATAGTAACTCTAGTTTTTCCTCTCGCTTTGTCAGAGGGTTTCCTAGACAAATGTCGAGGCTTTTTAGGTGGAGGGGAAGCCGGTGGCAGGCCTTCGGTCGGCCGCTTCAGACTGGAGTCTGCCATTTACCCTCCTCTCAGCTGTTTGGGTGAAACGTTTACCTGCAGCAGCACTGCTGCCCCTGGGGGCGCATCGAGGAGGAGAGGGGCGCGTGCCAGAGAAAGTTACCGCCCCAGTCCGGAGAGTTATAAACATCCCATATAAACAAAACTACAGGGTACCGAAGTTTTAATTCAGTGTGTTGATACTGTACTCAGAAAAACATTTACATAGCATATGTTTGATTTTTATTACACTTAAGTGTAAAATGTTGGATATTCTACCTTTAAAGTTATGGTTTTGATTTTTTATATCATATTTTAAAACCATATGGATTCACAATTTTAATTTTTAAGTCATATTTTGACGTTTTAAACCCACAAATTTGTAATTTATCTTACATTTGGACTTTTTCAGCTCCTAACTTTGAGTTTAAATCCCAAATATTATCCCTTTATGATTTAAAATCTTACAATTTTATCTCATCTTGGGACCTTTATAACTCTTTTTAATATTATCTCATATTCTGATAATTAAAATTTATGATTTAGAAATGTATCCAATATTTTGAATATCATCACAATTTTTCACCTTCCTAACTCTTGATTTAGATTTTTTTCTCATATCATGACCTTTTCAACTTTAAATCCTGAAAAATGACCTTTTTGAGTGAAAATTTTAAAATTTTTATCTCATCTTTGGCCTTTTCAACTCATGATTTTTAATTTTATTCATGACTTTTGTGGTTGTGGCTTATCCTTTCCCTGGTGTCTGTTTGGTCACATTTCTTTAAGAGATAAAGCTCCATTGAACCAGGTAGTAAAACGGTCAGGTAGGCTGATTGGAGAGCCACAGCTCCAGCTAGCGTCCCCGTATACTAGACAGTTACAGCGGCTCGCTAACAATGTTTTAAATGATGACCTCAACATGTCAGCCCTGAAGCTGAACCCTTTATCTCCGGTTCTGTTCATAACTTTCATGGACAGAATCTAGGCACAGCCTGGGCGTTGAGGGCGTCCGGTTTGGTGGCCTCAGGATTGAGTCTCTGCGTTTTGCAGATGATGTGGTTCTGTTGGCTTCATCAGGCCGTGGCCTTCAGCTCTCACTGGAATGGTTCCCAGCCGAGTTTGAAGCGGCTGGGATGAGAATCAGCACCTCCAAATCTGAGGCCATGGTCCTCGGAAAAGGGTGGAATGCCCTCTCCAGGTTGAGAATGAGATCCTGCCCCAAGTGGAGGAGTTCAAGTATCTCGGGGTCTTGTTCACAAGTGAAGGAAGAATGGAGCGGGAGATTGACAGGCGGATTAGTGAGGCGTCAGCAGCGATGCGGTCTCTGCATCGGTCTTTAGTGGTGAAGAAAGAGTTGAGTCAAAAGGCGAAGCTCTCAATTAATTGGCCGATCTACGTTCCTATCCTCACCTGTGGTCACGAGCTGTGGGCTGTGACTGAAAAACCAGATCACAGATACAGGTGACTGAAATGAGTTTCCTCCACAGGGTGTCTGGGCTCTCCCTTAGAAATAGGGTGAGAAGCTCGGAAATCCGGGAGGGACTCGGAGTAGAGCCACTGCTCCTCAGTGTTGAGAGGAGCCAGATGAGGTGACTCGGGCATCTGGTCCGGATGCCTCCTGGATGCCTCCCTGGTGAGGTGTACAGGCAGATCCCACTGGGAGGAGGCCTTGGGGAAGACCCAGGACACGCTGGAGTGACTTTGTGTCCCAGCTGGCCTGGGAACGCCTTGGGATCCTCGTAAAGAGCAGGGCAAAGTGCCTGGAGAGAGGGAAGTCTGGGCTTCCCTGCTTAGGCTGCTGTCCCCGCGACCAGACCTCGGATAAACGGAAGATGATGGATGGAAGAAGCTGGACCTATATTTGAAGTTGACGGGGTGCTTGGACACTCTTCCTCCTTTTTGGATACATCTTCTCCATCTCTAGGAAGTGCTGCTACTGGCACATGCCGAAGACGGTCTGCCATCCCTGCAAGTGAAAGTGCATTACTCATACACGTTACTTTCTGAAGTAATGCACCTGCACCGGAGACCTTCTGGAACTTAACTACCAATTTAAAGTACAATATTTAACCTTACATATCCTGGCTGCTTGCTGGGTGTCAGCCTGTGCAGTTATCTTGAGCCTGATCACTCAGTGGACTGAGACACAGATCCTATCTCCAATATTTGTACAGATTTTTGTTAGTCAGCAGATAGTTGGGCTGTCATGTCAGTGGCCATAAAACATTGTTTAAATGTGGATAATTGTGGCCTTGGTTTCTAAGCGTGTCTTAAAGGTTCTCTGTTGACTCTGCTGCTGTGCTGACCGTCACATCTCCTCCATGTCTACCCCCTGTACCTCATGTCTGTGTTGTTTTGATTTTTGAGGATCCAAACAGAGCAGCAGAAGTGAAAAAGAAAATCTGTTCAAATAGTGTGGTGTAGGGTTGCACGGTATACCGATACTAGAAAAGTAGCGCGATACCACGCCGTTAAAAAACAAACGATACCACGTGTTTTCAGTATCGACACTTTCTGACTGACAGTGTTTTAATCAGAGCCGCTGAAGGCTGCACTCTGTGTGTCTGCAGCCACAGAGGTCGCGTTAACCGAATATTCTCTGTCTTTGACAGATTTTTTTGAAGGATGACGGAGAATTTTGAAGGCTGTCCATCATTTTGACGGGCTGGAATGACAAGGATGAGCCTGCATTTCAGGGCACACACAAACAGATGCATAGACCTTTACCATTTTGCACACATGGACTATAAGGAGGTTATTTAATCTATTAAAATATCTTGTAGCAGTGGGCTCTCTCTCACTGACCTCGACATCGTAGATTATTGAAAGCACATCGGTCTCTGTGCTGACAGCACTGAGAGGCTGCTGCAGCCTGCAGGTGTTTCAGTACACAGGTCGGCATGCAGAGTGTTAAGGCCTTTGCACAATGAGCCCATTGCATGTTGTTCTAATCATATCTGCACACTGATGCCGAAATTGTCGTTTTATTTCCCGTTTTTTCCGGAACACGTTCAATTTTATGCGAAATTTCGTATGTGTCAAAGGTGACCGATGATTCAAAACAGTTCCCACTGCATCCACCTCATTTGCTCACCACTGAAACCTCACTTTAAACACCAAAGTTTGCTCATTTATCATGTGGATTTCAACCATGGAAATATTACAGAGATGGGTGAATGATGATTCAGAGCAGCGCCTGTTGCTTGATGCTTATGGAAGCATATAGTGCTCAAAATAAAAATGAAAAGTCTAATATGAAAATTGAAAGGCAAAAGCAGAAATGCTTTTTCATTTTCAAATTGTGTATGCATTTTTTGACTCATAAAATTAAATTTAAGTTTTTCAATTTTCATTTTAATTTTCATCTTCACTTTGCTCAATGTATGACATTATTCAGAGGGCAAAGAAAAAGACATTTACTTTTCAATTTTCTGAAAATGTGACACATATTTGCACTCATTATTCAAATGGTATTGGCTGATTATCAAATTAAAAGGCAATACCAGAAATGCTTTTTCATTTTCAAAACTTCTGTGCATTTTGTGACTCACAAATAAAATGATAATGCAATCTTGTCCTTTGTATTAACAATTCACTTGTCATTTCGCACATTCCTGATCAATGTTCAAAGGAAAAGTCCAAACGATTTTGGTTTTGCTTTTGCCGCTGGCACTGCTCTGAAGCTCTCATAAGTCCGGACAACTTGAAAATGAAAAAGTGGAAGGCGCATGAAAATAACGTTACATGGTTGAGCTCAGGTGACACGCTGTTGCTCCGCACTTCTTGTCAAATACCTCCTCGTGAACGCGCAACACCGATAAATCAAATACTGACTATGGCAAACCTCTTGTGGAGTGATTTTGCTACGCGTTTCCACTGAAAACAATGGCCAAAACACAGGTAAGACAACACTTTGTCTCAGCATGAACAAATTAAACATAGGACCAAACAACCAACAGAATCTATGCCTAGTAATGTAGCAAATGCTAACTAACACGTATTGCTAATGTTAGCGTCTATGCTCGGCACAGATAAATTAAAATTTTACCATAGCCATAGTTTTGATAATGATATCAGTTTCTAGTTTACGATTGTTTCATTTATTATCACTGACAGAGCCCCGCTGACTTGGACATCCCCAAACAGTCAGCGATGAGACAGAGCAGAGCAAGAGGGCGAGTTAGGAGCACTCAACCTCGGCCATCCGTACCGTGGCCGCAGAGGACGTATTGGTTGTGGCAGAGCTGTTGGCCGAGGAAGAGGACATCACCATCAGGACACAGGCCCCCTGGGGGAGGAAGATCTGAACCGTGTTCAGGAGATACAAGCACATCTGGCTGCATTTGAAGAGGTATCTCTAAATAAACATGGCGTCATTTCATAGAGACACCTCTTCATTCATATCATGATGTATGTATATAGTATGTCTATTTAAAAAAATATTTTTCTCTCATCTATTGTCTTGCAGACCAGAATTCAAGCTCTGAGTCCTCAACAGACTGAAGACATACTAGGGGGTCTGTTGATTGGGGTCCACTCTAACATCACCCTCTCCTGGCCATGATCCTAACCAACCTGAATGGTCTGTATGTATAAGGTGGAGGAAAATGCCCACCCCTGTAGACCAGTACTGTGGCCAGCACCCAGAACTCTGCATTTCTCTGTTACCCCATGATGACCTCTGCACCCTCCAAGAAGGTGTCCTTCACTTGGCAAGAAGGATACAGAAATGGAACGACATCATCACGTGGGCTTTATCCCACTCATACTGTGTACTGTGTACTCATACTGACTGTGGAGTACTGTAAAATAGTTACATTTTATTATAAACATATGATTTTAGTTTTGTTGCTGTGCTATGATGCCAATTGTTTGTTTAGAGCCATTGTTTTTTGTTCTTTACCAAAATAAATCCACTAAAAGATAAATACCTCTTATTTTTTCATAACAGCAATGATAATGCACAACCAGTTTAGTTTCTATCAATATAGAGTTTAAAAATATATAAGTCTTGTAATCAAGGTGGGAAAAATTATTTTCACATAAGGGGTGTTTTCTGAGTATCATCACTGCTGTGATTTCTTAGATAAATACAGCATTGATGATATTCAGAGCATATCTCTCAATTTCCTGTGTGATATTTTTGTCCTACAGCTTTAAATTCAAAATAATATTGAAAGGGAAATTTGAACTAGAGATTACTTTTTTCAATCCACTCAACTAGTTCCACAATTTATCCTAACTTGCTAACTAACCCTAACATTTTACTGAACTCTTGGTACTGTACTCATAGTGACTACAGAATTGCTACTTTATTGAATTTTCTGAAAAAAATGAAACCATATTGTGACTTAAAGTTTTTATTACTCAATGACATTCCTGAGAACCAGACAAAAAACATATTCAGCTGTAATGTGTATATATATATATAACAATATAATTAAAACTCAGTCAGCTGAGGTGGATACTCAGTGATGCTCTCCTATATCCTAACAACAGAGGGCCCTTTTTGAACACACAGCTGTAACAAACTGTTGTAGAAGGTCCACCACTCCTTTCAGGGGCCAAGCTGTAGCCACCGTGAGCAGTCTCAGGGTTTCACATGAAGATATGCAGAGGTCATGATGCCGTTTACTGTGGAGGCTAGGTGACCTTGTAAAAGAACAAAGAAAGCAATATCAGAAGTTTTCTTTAGCTTTTTGGATTATAATTTCATAAATATTTACAAGATTATAATGTCTTTCTTGAGTCTACTATATAATTAGAAAGGTTGTTCTGAAATGGCTAACCCTCATTTATTTATCAGGAAAAAGTTACACTAGATAAACCTTTGAATGTGAAAGACTAGCTCATCCTTACTAAAAGCAGTGCTCTGCCCCTAAATGTAATTTGACAGACTGAAAATGTTCAGTATAGAATATCTCAACCAACAAAAGAAAGGCACAAGATAACAATATCAAATGTATGCTTCTTTTTTACATCTGTAACATACCACGGGCAAAAATTACAAGATTCCATGCAGTGGTCATGCCGTATCTATGATCAAGTGTTTGAAAAAATAAAGTTCAACTGTAATGCAACTATTCAGAAGAGGTATAAGGTTCATGATAAAATAAGTCCTTGGCTGACTTGGGTTTGTAGAAGCCCCTCTGTTATTTGCAGTGGAATCCCGTGTAGCTCACCATAATGTCAGAGGTCAGCGGGCCTCCTGCTTTTTGCTGTGGCATGCGCTGGTGTAATTTGGTGTGGCTTTGCAGTATGAGTTTCTGTAGTTCTGGTGTAGCCATAGTGTTTCTCCACCTTTGGAGGATGCCAGCTCTACTTCCTTAATTTCTTGTTGAACAGCTTTCCTATCTGAAAATGAGAACATGACCAAAATAATTACATTTAATAATAATACAATTTTAAAATTCCTGACACATAAGTGTGAAATTTAAATTTTTACAACATGTGCTTTAGACATCCTGGCCTGTTGAGTAAACTGTTCTATTTATATAAAACTACTAGGGATGGGTGTTTGGAAGAAACCTGCCAACTCAATCATCTATAATATTAACGATCAATTGATTAATCGTTGTGTATGTATAAAAACATACATACATGGGCATATATATAACATTTCCCTAACAAAAAACAATAACAAAAACAGGTAACTAATAAGCGTGTTTCTCAGTGACTTATTTATTGTCACCCTTCGAAAGCCTAGGGCTCTTAAACATAAACAAGGCATGGTCCCACTCACAATGTCATTACGGTAGATGTTGTGCAGTGCAGAGTAAGACCAGTTTAGTCTCGCTATTAAATGCCAACATCAGATCGACCAAATTCTTTACGACCAATTAATCGATTATCGATTAATTGTTCCCATTCCTAAAAACTACCAATACTGTTGTTGTGGACATGCCGATTTTGAAAGCTTATTTAATGGAATCATCATTCTTTACACTGGTCGTTGGATATGATAGCATTGATCCAACTCAATTGATGAGTGAAAGTGAGTTCAAAAAGAACATAATTCTTATTACATTGTGGATCTATATTCCCAGGGACTTTGATCCATCTAACATATCAAAGGTATATCTAACTCAACTTGACTTGAACTTGTCTTTGCCTGTACGGACCATTGACAACAGATATTTTCCAGCATGGATATCTGAAACCTTTCCACACATTCTGTGCAGACACACTCTGTATGTAGCACATCACTGAGCCGACTCAAAGTAAATGTATTTACTGAAGAGTGCAGCTATTTGGCAGTATTCACTTAGATTTCCTAGTCAATACTGCAGATAAGGAAAAATGATTTTATGATATCAGCTTGAAATTAGATTTACATTTGTAAGTTTGTAAATTGAGTTTCAATGTTGTTGAACTCTACATCAATGCTGTCCTCTCTCAGATCCAGTGGCATCATACTACACAGACTGGCATCAGGGAGTAACATCACCTAACTGCACATCACTATGTTTAGGCCAGGATGTAGCCACTAGGCATACAGAGTATAACTCACAGGCTAACAGTTTTGTCCTTAAAATCTAAAATATACCTTACACTTAAGTCGCTGCACTGCTTTGTCCTCACTGCTGCTAGTATCAGCTCCTCAACACCAACAACAGAGAAGTCACCTCTGAAAATGAGAAAAGAAGTTTTTAAAAAATGAACACAAGAAAATAAATATTCAGCCGTCATTTGCTATATACTCAATTGGAGGGCAAAACAGAAAGAGATATTTGAGAAAATTTAAATTTGCAGAGAAATATGAAAATAAGCAACAAATAAGAAACTCACCATCAGAAAGAGATCCAGCCAAAATAGTGGACTCTGCTGGTTCTGGCAATCCAGTATATTATCCAGTATCGTTTCCCTTGTGCAGTGTAGATGAAACAGTATTCTTGTCATAGCTGCAAAACACATACATACAATGCAGTTATAGCTTTCACAACACAAACTTCACTGCAAATAAACAGAGTTACTGTATATCTGTGATGGTTACCCTCGGTCAACCCAAATAGTGAACATTTGGCTGGATTTTGCATACGGTAAAAACTATGCTCAGCACTGCCAAAAATTCATACATAAAAGGCAGAGAAAATATCAGGATGACACAATTTCATAGTGGGAATAAATGCAAGAGTGAAAAGAAAAACACACGCTGGCCAGGTGATAATCAACCGTGCCACAGCTTTTGTTATGCTAAAAAACTTAGAACAGCACGCAGTCACATACCATCAACGCTCATGCTTCAATCTCTCCACAAACCTGAACATCTAAACACCACATAGGAGTTTTATCATGAGAAAACAATGTAAATTACAAAACTGCGTGTGACGTTAGTAGTAATATTCATCCCCAGCAACCGACGCTTACCTACCGTTAGCTTTATGCTTAACTGCTTTTCAACATTCAAAAACACCACAAAACGTCAGCGTTTGTAAATCTACATTTATCTAAAAAGCTTATGAAACCATCACAGCTCAATGAGGTAAGACGCTTACCTGTCCAGGAGAGGAGTTTCCAGATGGTAATCCAACTGGAGACCGATGCAATCACGTAGGTCTCTCCATCCTTGAAATGCTTCTCATTTATCCACATTTTAGTTCTCCTGGCATCAGCTTCCTTCCTTGGGCTGCTTTTCAGTGTATGCCGTCGTTAATTGTGTCAGAACAGCAACTTTTCAGGCCATGAGTCCACCACTGAATCAACTTCTTCCAGTGCTGTTGAGGGGCATGCACTCTACCCTTGCAGCGGCCGAGCCGTGATTGGCTGCGATTACTAGCCTCCTCATTGGCTGGAGCATCGTCTCTTGCTGGTTTTCCTCAAGTGAGAGTGCAGCACGAGGAGGCGGTGCAGCAGTGTCAGATGTGACATCATTCTCATGCGCCTTCCACTTTCCTTTTTCATTTTCAAGTTGTCCGGACTTATGAGAGCTTCAGAGCAGTGCCAGCGGTGAAAGCGAAATTATTTGGACTTTTCCTTGGATGTTGATCAGGAATGTGTGAAATGACAAGGGAATTGTTAATACAAAGGACGAGACTGCATTATCATTTTATTTATGAGTCAAAAAATGCACACACGTTCTGAAAATGAAAAAGCATTTCTGGTATTGCCTTTTAATTTGATAATCAGCCAATACCTATGGAGGACTGAGAGTGCCAAAATGAAATATAAAATTGATTAAATAATTAAATGTGCCATTAATTAATTAAATATGCCATTAATTAATTAAATGTGTCATGAATTAATTAAATGTGCCGTGAATTTATTAAATGTGTCATGAATTAATTAAATGTGTAATTTATGAATTAATTAAATATGACATGAATTTATTAAATGTGTCATGAATTAATTAAATGTGCTGTGAATTGATTAAATGTGTCATGAATTAATTAAATGTGTAATTTATGAATTAATTAAATGTGACATGAATTAATTAAATGTGTCATGAATTAAATAAATGTGTAATTTATGAATTAATTACATGTGTCATGAATTTATTAAATGTGTAATTTATGAATTAATTAAATGTGTCATGAATTTATTAAATGTGTAATTTATGAATTAATTAAATGTGAAATTCACATTTAATTAATTCATGACACATTTAATTAATTCATTGTTCGTGCTCCAGCAGTGCATCATGAATTTATTTTATCTGTCATCCTCTCCCATCAAACTCAATGGGCGGGACTAAAGCTGAACAGTCACAAACCATTGGTTTGGTCTGCAGGGCTGCCAGACGAGGGCGTTTCCCACCAAACAACCTAAAACACAAACATGGCCGCTATCACTGAGGCTCTGCATGAGCTCTCCCATGAGTTAATAACAGATATATAAGTCCTGTCAGAACACGTTGACGCTGGAATTTCGGACCCTGAGCATGAGGCAAGCAAAGCAGAGGGATTTATTGAAGTTCTTGGAGTTATTTCCGCTCTGTCTGACCAAGATATTGACCAAAGAGTGTTCGCCAAGTGTTGATTAACAGGTTTGTCAGCGCAGTTGTAGATGTTGTATTGTTTCGTACACATAAGTATTTTGTCGAATTTTCCAGGCACTTCAGGTGTCGTCTTTGCTTTGTACGTAAACTATGCCTCTGTCATCAACTGGTTCACTAGCTCAGAGCTAAGATAGAACTCTGTCACTCAGGAGCCCAGGGTTCAAATCCCCTTAGTGTCATAATTATTGATGTTTCTTTTAACTTTTCTAAATGATTTTATGGAATAAAAAACGATATGAACCCCTCTCTGTGTCCTTACTGGGCTCTGTTAACGTAGCGTACAGATCCTAGGTCAGGTAAAATAACCCTGATGCCCGATCATCCATCATAAAAATCAACAATACTAGGTAATATATTCTGTGATGACGTGTGACTTATCTGTGGTCAGGCCTGGATACATTGAACAGTGTGACTGGAGGACAGAGGAGGTTAACAGAGCCCAGTAAGGACACAGACATGGGGTTCATATCGTTTTTTATTCCATAAAATCATTAAAAATTGAAAAGAAACATCAATAATTAAGACACTGGGGGGATTTGAACCCTGGTCTCCCAAGTGACAAATAACTATCTTAGCACTGAGCTAGTGGACCAGTTGATGACAGAGGCGTAGTTTATGTACAAAGCAAAGACGACACCTGAAGTGCCTGGAAAACTCAACAAAATACGTATGTGTACGAAACAATACAACATCTACTACTTCACTGACAAATAAACCTGTTAATCAACACTTGGCGAACACTCTTCGGTCAATATCTTGGTCGGACAGAGCGGAAATAACTCCAAGAACTTCAATAAATTCCTCTGCTTTGCTTGCCTCATGCTCAGGGTCCGAAATTCCAGCGTCAACATGTTCTGACAGGACTAAAATACCTGTTAATAATTCGTGGGAGAGCTCGTGCAGAGCCTCAGTGATAGCGGCCATGTTTGTGTTTTAGGTTGTTTGGTGGGAAACGCCCTCGTCTGGCAGCCCTGCAGACCAAACCAATGGTTTGTGACTGTTCAGCGTTAGTCCCGCCCACTGAGTTTGATGGGAGAGGATGACAGATAAAATAAATTCATGGTACACTGCTGGAGCACATAGTGCATCATGAATTTATTTGCCCGTGAATATCAGATGTGGAAATATAACAGATAAAGGCATTTGTTTGTAGCCGACTCACGGGTCGTAACAGAGACTGAATTAAAAAGTTGTTCTCCATCTCTCTAACTCGTCTCAGTGCTATGATGCATGAGCGTGCGCTGTATGAAGCTCTGTGTCAGGATGGATCCAGCTGGATTTTAAAGGAGTGACAGAGACACAGGCTTGCAGTACGAAACTATTTGCGACATCTACAAATTTTCTCAGTCAAGGCAAATACAAACACAACAGACTCAGTGTGCAAGGTTGGAGTGTGTGACGTTTTTTCGGATTATGACTCCTGTGGAGCAGACAAATGTGCACAGCTCCACAGTGCAGCCTTTTAACAACTTGTTATCAGC
This sequence comes from Cheilinus undulatus, assembly GCF_018320785.1. NCBI lineage: Eukaryota > Metazoa > Chordata > Actinopteri > Labriformes > Labridae > Cheilinus > Cheilinus undulatus. The sequence continues at coordinate 1,318,340 of NC_054872.1, forward strand.
TATGGTCATCAAACTACAACATCTTGATATTAAAAATATCCTCAAAACTGTGCATGATATCTTAAATAGCGCAGTTCATAGTTGTTTGCTTAAAGACAGGGATTGTTGCTCCACTGTCACTGTGTAAAAATGACGAGGAGTAAACGCTGCTGTGTTCATCTTTCTCTCAGTGCCATTAAAATGCAGAACCTCAAAGATTGTTTTTTTGAATATCAGTTTAGAAATGGTGCTTCATTAATTAAACACTACTAATAAAATCATATTGAATTATATCATATTACAGATATTAAAGAAGTAATTATAATGACGGATTGTAAAATGGCATGGCGGAATTTTTACGACCCTTTCCGTCAAAATTATGGACAACAAAAAGGCGTTTCCACGTCCTCTGTCAGCTGTTGCATGTTTCGCTTATTAAGCGGCGAAAATATGCGATCTCCACCTTATCAGCGAACATTGCTTTATTTGTTGAATTGTACATTCGCATAATGGCGTTCTTCTGGAGAGACGGCTTAATCTACATCGTTAGTAGATGAGCTGAGTAAAGCAGACGCAGCCCCCAGCTACAGAGCTGCATGGAATCATGATGTAGTTTAAAAAGGTGACACCTGGTTATGAATATGTGACCAAAGCTGGTAAAAACTCCTGCAAGTCGTCCGAGGTCATTTTTGAGTTTACACATTATGAAAGTGTAGATTCCAAGCTTTCAAACGGTCCATCACACACCTTAATCTGAGCATATTTTACAAAGATATGCTCATTTAAATGTTAACTTCTAGTTCCTGTTTGTTCAGAGAAAACCAGGCTCAAAGTTTCAGGACTTCTCCTACCTTCAGGCAGGCCAGGAGATGGGCATGAACAGTAGGGCCACATTTACATAAAGCCCACCCAAACCAAGCTTCTGAATCGGACTGGTGATGCTCAACAAAATATTCCCAAAGCAAATCCGCCTTTATCAAACTTTCACTGTCGAGTGATCCTGAAGTCGTCCCAAGTCTGTTGATAATTCTTGCTGCTTCTTCATCGTCTCTTCTACCTGTTAAAAGTGACAACTAGAAACAGCTGTATATGTGCTGAGGGGGATGGCATTTGAGCCATGCAGTGTTTGTTATTGTCCATCTCAATGGGCGAAACTGGGAACAATGGCAGACTGAGAGGCCAATCATTAGTGGTGGGCGTATCGATCCTAAAGTATCAATATATCGATATTTACAAAGTACTCATTTGGTATCGAGTACTTTTAAAAGTATCGATATTAAATGAGTACTTTAAAAAAACGTCTAACCATGCACCCCATCTGTTTGTTTGCAGTCGCTCTCGTCTGTCTCTTGTGCCAAAGGTCCGCTGCTGCACTGTTTTCCGTGTCACGTGACTTTGACGACCAATCAGATAGAGCAAACACCCACATAGACACTCAAGGCACACACACACGGTTATTCAGAGGCCTCATGTCTGTGTCAAACTGGAGAGAATGGCAGAAATAAACTGCTGCAGCTTTGTGAAATAACTTTCCACAAAAATGCAAAGGTGGGTCAGCATTTCCAGTGTCCAATAAGTTTTTATCTCAAAGTTATAAAAAACTGATGCATGAAGAGGATGTGAGATTCATGACAAATCTTCACCGCTCACTCTCCGACGAAAGACACTGATGGTGTTTTTCATTGAGCCAAAGCCACAGCTAGTGCCGTTAGTCATAAAAACCAGGAAAGAAAGAAGTTATATTCATTAAGACTGATAAATAAATGATAGATTATGTTTTTTAAGTGTTTATTGACCTTATTCATATCAATTTAATAATTATGTATACTGCTGCTTTTATAAGAAAAAGTATCGTATCGAGTATCGGTGATATTGGTCCTGTATTTGCTTGGTATCGGATCGATATTAAATTTAGCAGTATCGCCCACCACTACCAATTATCACCCTGCAGTTTCGCTTTCCCCTCAATATCCTTGCAGCAACTACGAGAATAGGGCATTTTAAAACACAAAATTAACGCTTTTAAATATCACATTTGTGTTACTTTTTTCATTGAATGAGTAGTTTAAATGTCGGACTTGCATAAAATGAGAAAAAACGAAAAATGATAATTTTTAAGAAAACGACTTTGTATCCATTTTTCTCAACCAGTGGAATGCCGACTTACAGGAACTTTATCTGGCTTCGGTCACATATAACAGTGTAAATATGACGTTAACGATGAAATAAGCTACCTGAAGTCAAGTATACTTTATAAAAAATCTAATTTATAATGTTAATAATGTGTCAGTTAAATTCACTGTATAAACAGCATAGGCTAAACAATGGGTTCACAGAGCATGAAAATAAATAAATGTTAACTGTAAATCTGGCAGGATTATAAACTTGCTCACTTCAGCACCACAGTGCATTAAAGAAGTTGTCACACCAATGACTCAATACACCTCTGTGTGCTGTACTCAACACATTTTCTAGTTTTCCATTAAGTCAAATTATATTTAGAAATTATACATGAGCACAGGGCAGGCTCTCTCTAAAGTTGTTGAATCTACATATGAAACCTATAATATTAAATTGCAATAATTTATTCATCTCCACCCCCCACCCCCAAACACAGACAAACACAGGGATGCCAGCAAAATCAACTTCATATTTATTTATTTATTTTTAAGAGGGAACACTGGCATGTTTAACGTTGAAAGTATTATTTTTAGTTAATAGAAAAAAAAAAAAAAAAACTAGAAATATCAAGTTCCATGTTCTGCCATCAATTATTCCATTAGGTTTACGAAGTTTTTGGTTTTGCCACAGTATCGTTTCAGCATCGGTACTGAGATACTTCAGGCAGGTATCGTATCGAGGTCATAATTTTGGTATCGTGACAACACTAGTGTGGTGCAGGAATGAGACCTAAAACGCGGATGTGAGTTAATATTTTAGCACTTCCAGTTCCCTCGTCTGAAAGTCTATGGGAATTTCGAATGTGTTTTTGGTTAAATGCCTGAAATAAGGTCTGTGGTGAACACAATTTCAGGGGAGTTTCACGTTTTATCCTACAACATGAAATACATCTTTGAACTGTGTATCTTTTCACGTCTTCATAAAGGCGGTTGCTAAAAAACAGCTAACAAGGACCACATACATCGTCATCTGAGCTGTTCGGTTGTATCCGTGTGTGATGACGTAAATTCAGTTGACCGTGTTGTAGTTCAGTATAGCATGAACCAGATATGATTCTTATATTATCAGTTTATGAAGATTGTATTTATGAACAAAACTTGAAAGTTTTGTAAACTTTAATTGGACACAGAGCTTATTTTCAGCAATAATCCAAATACACATTGAAATATCCCATAGGCTCGACTCAGAGGGAACCCATGCTACGCGAACGTCCGGGTTTGCCTACAAAATTACGTCACGACTGCACCACTCTATAGAACCATGCACTGTTTGAATTAAATAAAGTCTCTAACATGATGTAGAGCTGGTGCAGAGCTGAGCTCAGCTGCATAAACATCTGTGTAGAAGATGCTGAAGTCATTTATGCTCTCATGAATGCACGTCTTGAAGATGCTGCAGCTCTGTTTAAGGCTTCATTAAAGTGCTGACTGATGAACAGGATATAACTTCTGAGTCGATAACTTTCATGTTCACATCAGAGCCTCCACAAATCAACCCTCATTACTAGTCTGGGACCGGGATCAGGCATGGAGTAGCTAAGGGGTGTCAAACTCAAGGCCCGGGGGCCAAATCCGGCCCGTGGCCCACAAGATCATATAATATTTTTATTTTCACTGGCCCACCGGTATGAGGACTGCAGATTTCCTCCAGTATGAAAATGTAAACTTAACCTTGATGATTTATAACATCCTTGTTGAGTCATAAATATTAGAAAAAGTAAACAGTAAAAATAATTTGATGAAAGTCAGGAATGTAGGTAAGAAATTTGTGTTTTCTCCATATTTTCAATTTTGCATCAACTTTGAATTTTCTTTGATCTTTTTTACCTGAAAAATGCAGGATTTCTAATTTTATCTCTGTTTTTTTGACCTTTTAAAATCATAATTTTGACTTTTATCTCATGTTTTGACCTTTTTCAAATTCTAACATTGACTTTTATCTTTTTTTTCAACCTTTAAAACTCATGATTTTTAGTTTCATCTCAGATTTTTGACCTTTAAAAATCATGACTATGACTTTCATGCTTTGACCTTTTTCAAATCCTAACATTGACTTTTATCCCTTTTTTACCTTTAAAACTCATGATTTTTAATTTCATCTCAGTTTTTTGACCTTTCAAAATCATAATTTTGACATTTTTCAACTCCTAACATTGACTTTTATCTCCTTTTCTTATCTCATTTTTTAACCTTAAAACCCCATTATTTTAAATTTTATTTCATATTTTGACATTTGAAACTCATGATTTTGACATTTATTTCATATTTTGACTGTTAAAAATCAGGATTTGAATTTTAGCTCACTTTTAGACTTAAAATTCATGGCTTCAGTATTCTATCTCATAGTTTGCCTTTTAAAAACATTATTTTGACTTTAAATGTCATGTTTTACCTTCTAAACTCACAAGTTTGACTTTTTATCTCAGATTTTGAGTTTTTAACTTAACATGTTCCTCTTTTAATCGCAAAATCATTTATCATCAATGCCAAGTTTTTTTTACCTTCCTCAGTCCAAACCTGGGAGGATTTTCGCAGACAACATAAAAAAGTGAGTGTGTGAGCTGACCAGGGAGCATTTGTAGCAGATAGGAGGAGATGAGTGTGGTGAGGCGTACAGGCCTAGGTCAGCAGTACAGAGGGTCAGACAGAGGTCAGCGCTACACACAAACACCCCACTCACCTGTAGTTTTACATTTGGACTGCACCGCTCATGCTTTGGGCAACGTTTGATGATTTTTCAGGATTTTCTGCCGCCAACATTTTAATGCAGGCTCATCCCTTGATGGACAAGCTCTACCAACAAGATTTAAATTACAAAAAACTCAATCCAGGACATAGCTTAAAGCACTGATCATCAACTGGCAGTCCGGGGGCCATATCAGGCCCCTCAAAGCTTCCTGTCCAGCCCTCGAAAGATTATCAAATTAAAAAAAGGAGGAAAAGAAAATTCTCAGGTTTTAGTAGTATGCTTTGGCTTTAAATGTCTGCTGCTGTTAAATATTGAAATAGTGTGAGAATGACTTACATTTTATCTGTTTTACAGAAATTTACCGTCATAATTAGTAGATATTTAAAAATAGGGTTAAGGTTCGCAGAAGTGCTGCAAAAATGACCAGATAAAGTGGTAAAAAGAGGTTAAAATGTGGGAGAAAATGGTTAAAGAGGGAAAGGGGCTTCAAGTATCATAAATTGGTTATAAATGACAAAACTAATTCAAAAACATAAAGAAATAGGTTAAAGAATGGCAAAAAAAATTGGTTATGGAAGCAAAAAGGGGCAAAAAGTATCAAAAATGGGTTAAAGTGGCAAAAATACAGCAAAAATAGCCTGGAAAAGTAGTGAAAAGGTGTTCAAGATTGGCACCCAAGGGAAATTACAGGCAGGAAAGTTGCAGAAAGGGGTTAAAGAGTAGCGAACATGGGTGTAAAGAGGCAAAAATTGGTTATAAGTTGCAACTATTGTTGAAAAAAATGTAATGAAAAGAGGTTAAAAAAGAAGTGGCAAAAATGGATAAGAGTGGCACAAAGGGGATCAAATATGCAGGAAAAGCGGTTCACAAAAGGGGTTAAAAAATGGCAAAAATGGGTTAAAGATGCAAAAAAGGTTTAGAATGAGTAAATACTAGTACTAAATCACAATTTAGGAGGGCCCATTCCCTGGGATTTTCAGAGGCCCAGCCAGTTCTGTTGTCAGGCCTGTCTCTTTGTGGCCTGCTGCATTATAGATAATAGGGATAATGTCTAAAAACGTCCTGTATTTTGAAATGAAATACAAATACTACTACAATAGTATGTCAACCACACCAAAATGTTTATTTAATTTTTTATGTATTTGTAAGTCTATAGAATGAGATTTGTGTCAAAAAGGTTCAAACAAAACTTTTTCAGTATCAAACAAAAATTAGCATTTGAGGACAAAAAATGTGATCCAAGCAAAAAAAAAAAAAAGTTCACACAGAGTAAAATTTCAAAATTGCAAACAAATAATTAGTCTTTACATTTTGAACATCTCTTTTTTTGTTTACAGTTCAATTTTTTTCTCTCTCGCTGATGAGACTTTTTTTTATGTGTGTAGCCTTTAAATCCTTTAAATCTAACTATTAATTAAACAGGTTTATCTGTCATTGCAGTAGTAGATGTATTGTTTCGTACACATTCATATTTTATCGATCTTTCCGGCCACTTCAGGTGTCGTCTTTGCTTTCCATGTAAATAAAGCCGGTATCACCAGCTTTTCCATTAGCTCAGAGGACATGTGGACGTCTGTTACTCGGGAGATGGAGTGCAGTTCCATATTGTTTTTATAAATATTGATGTTTGTATGTTTTTTTTTTTTTTAATTATTTTCTGGAATTAAGAAAAAAAAAAGTTAAATAACTAGTAATTCCTAGAGTTTGTACTTAAGCTAACAGTCTGACAGATTAGACCGCACTCACACTAGACGATCTGTGCTTGTGCTGTGTTAAAGCCATTTGAACCCCCCTGGCCTGTACTCACGCTGTCCCGCCTATCCAGACCTGTGCGCACGGATACGTCACACATCATCACAGAATATATATTACCTGTCATCCTAATATCACACTAACTATTGTTGTTTAGGCCATAGGTTACACTGGACTTTTTTGTTGTCCGTCATTTTCATCATTTTCATTTTGGACATTTTATGAATTTCCCTACGGGGATGAACAAAGTACTACTTTTGACGGGAAGGGTCGTAAAAATTCCATCATGCCATTTTACAATCTTTATTATCTGTAATCTCTTTAATATCTGTAATATAATTCAATATGACTTTATTTGTAGTGTTTGATTAATGGAGCACCCTTTCTAAACTCATATTCAAAAAAAAATCTTTGAGGTTCTGCATTTTAATTGCACTGAGAGAAAGATGAACACAGCAGCAGCGTTAACTCGTCATTTTTACACAGTGACGGTGGAGCAACAATCCCACTCTTTACGCGAGCAACTATGAACTGCGCCATTTAAGATATCCCGCACAGTTTTGAGGATATTTTTAATGTCAGTATGTTGTAGTTTGACGACCAACGCTGATAACAAGTTGTTTAAAGGCTGCACTATGGAGCTGTGAACTGTATTTGCCTTGACTGAGAAAATTCGTAGAATGTGGCAAATAATTTCATACTGGGAGCCTGAGTCTCTGTCACTCCTTTAAAATCCCGCTGGATCCATCCTGACACAGACCTTCATACAGCACACGCTCATGCGTCACAGCACAGAGACGTGTTGGAGAGACGAAGAAAAACTTTTTAATTCAGTATCTGTTATGACCTGTGAGTAGGCTACACACGTATGCCTTTATCTGTTTTATTTCTATGACTGGCATCCACATAATACACGGGAAAACTACGGTGGATAAGTGAGGTTTTCAGAGAAAGAGAGTGAGAGAGAGAGGGTCGGGCGGGGGTGAGCGAGCAAGAGAGAATAAAGCAACAGGCGCTGATCTGAATCATCATTCACCCATCTCTTTGTTATATTTCCATGGTTGATATCCACATGATAAATGAGCAAACTTTGGTGTAAAGTGACGTTTCAGTGGTGAGCAAGTGAGGTGGAATCATCGGTCACCTTGGACTGATACGAAATTTCGCATAAAATCAAACCTGTTCCGAAAAAAAACAGAGAGAATGAAAAGACAATTTCGGCATCAGTGTGCAGGCATGATTAGAACAACATGAAACGGGCTCATTGTGCAAAGGCCTTAAAACTCTGCATGCCGACCTGTGTACTGAAACACCGCAGCAGCTTCTCAGTGCGCTGTCAGCACAGAAACTGACGCATTCACTCATCTACGATGTCGAGGTCAGTGAGAGAGCCCTCTGGGTACAAGATTTTTAATAGATTAAATAACCTTGATTGTCCATGTGTGCGTAATGGAAAAAATCTATGCATCTGTCTGTGTGTGTGCGCTGAAATGTAGGCTCACCCTCATCATTCCAGCCCGTCAAAATGATGGAGATCCTTCAAAATTCTCCGTCATCCTTCAAAATAATCCGTAAGTGACGGAGAATAATTGGGTAATTCGGTTAATGCGGCCTCTGATTTAGGCTGTAAGGCTGTAAAATAGCAGCCTAGTGGTAACAGAGCCCATTGAGGACACAGAGAGAGGTTCATAGCGTTTTTTATTCCAGAAAATCATTTTTAAAAAAGATACCATACGGACATCAATAACTATGTATCAACAGGGAACCGAATCCCGATCACCCGACTGCCAGACGTCCACATTACCACTGAGCTAATGGACAAGCTGGTGACGTCAGCATTATTTACGTACAAAGCAAAGATGACACTTGAAGTGGCTGGAAAAGTCAATAAAATACGTATGTGTACGAAACAATACACCATCTATGACTGCACTGACAGATAAACCTGTTTAATCAATAGTTCGATTTAATAAAACATCAATGATTCAAACTGATGCAAAAACGATAGTCTGCTGGTTCCTTAAATTTCCCCAGACGTGAGCTGAACAACAACTTCCAGAGCATCTGGAGTGACTGAGCCATCACTCAAAAATTCGCTGGCCAATAGGGGTACGTCCCAGAAAAGCCCACCCACATGTGACATTTGTGTCACATGTGGGTCACTAAAAGAGAGGCATTAAGAACTTGAGGGCAAAAATGACTGAGGAAACATGAAAGTAAATGCATGAAGAAGAAAAACATTAAAGTGATAGAGGCATCATAAGGATAAATGCATAAAAAAATAAGATTCTTTTTCACTAAGATAATTCCCTTTAAAAAAAAAAAAATACAGTTTGTTTTAAAATAAATATTTCAATGTCTTCCAAAAACAGCATGAAATTAATATAATTCTAAATATTAAATCATCAAGGTGGCGACAGGCAGCTCTCCCTCTGTGGCACTTGTCTTCATGGTAGGACCTGCATTATTGCGACTCGGTCTGGAGAGATGTCTGTCCAGGTTCGCAGAGTGTGGTGTGCAGATCTCCGTTATCGCCACTGCCTGCCACCCATCTGTGCAGAAGGTCCTGCGACAGAAACACAAAAAAATCCAACATGAATACGTTACGAATGTGGTACATTGTCAAAACTGTAAGAAAAAAAAATACTGCCGACCCACAATGAGGAGCTGTTTACGCTTCTTCTCCACTTTTTAAATCATTACATAATCATAACAGTTTAACATTACCACAATAAATGGAAAATTGATCATTTTGGCCACAATTATTGTGATATTACATTTTGCTAATGTTTCATTTCCATCTGCACTGGGCAGCTTGAGAGTGTACACTCCTTGTACAAAAAATATGCCACCAAGAGGAAGAAGTTTCTTAGGGAGAGCTTTAAAGCCTGGCTGAAGGTAGCGGCATTGGACCATAATCTTAATGTCAAGAGAGCAACTGGAAAAAACAAGGAAGGGACAAGAGCAACTCAAACACCAGTACTCTAACGGTGCAGGAGCCTTTGTGATAACACAGAGGAAGGTTGAGAAGTACTATACCTTCAGGAAAGACATCGTATGCGCAGGGCCAAGGCTGTGTCCATCCGTGTAGCACTCAAACAGCAGAAGACAGAGAAAACACCCACCCTGGTCCAGCACAAAGGGGTTGAGAAACCTGAGGATGCTCAATCTGTGGCAAAAAAAGCTCAGCTGCTTTGCTTCACTGCCCCAAGAAGCTCTCTGAAAAAAACAAACAAACAAACAAACACGTACCACACCAATACAGTTGGGGTGTAAATCTTTAACCACATCACAATTCTATTTTATTCTGATTTGGGTAAGGTCTAATTAGATAAAGAATATTACTTTTGAACCAAAACTACTTTCTAGTTAACAAAAATTAAATGAATTGAAAAAGGGGGCTATTTTAGCATATTCCACTCCTGTCTGTAGGAGAATGAGAGAATGACAGGAGGTGCAGTGATGTGCTGTGTAGTTGCAGTAGAGAGCAGCAATTTTAGTAGACACATTACCTAACCTAATGTCTCTCCATGATCTTTGCAAGTAAACAAAACCATCAGATGATCATACAGATTATTTCTGTATTTGTTTTGGATTGCTTGTCATCTCTGCCACAGAACCAGTGTCAGATACACTCATAGACATATGTGGAATATCCCGCACTTATTGATAATGCTCCCAGATATTAAAAATAAAATTATAGGCTATTTCAAACCTTGAATCTGAGCCTGAAGACTTTTAGAGGTGAGTCCAGGTCAAGTTTCAAGCTGTGCAGAAGGAGGAGAAAGCCTATATTAAAAGATTGATCTCTAAATTACATGTATCGATATACATATAATACATATCAAAAACAGTTGATCTAAATTTGAGAATCCATTTTTGAACCCAGTCCTATCCATCAGTCTCAAAGATGTTGTAAAAAGTTTACAATATACTTACTATTAGGCCATGCAGGTTGGACTTCCAATACTTCCATGTCAGTGAGGCTGACCTCCCTAAAAAATGGGACTAGTGGGAATGGAGGGAGATGGTCGTCTGTGATGGGGTACCTGTACGCAAGGTTTTTTTTACCTTGCTTACAGGTTACATGAAATGCTGAGACATTTCAACATAATGAAGGAAAATCCTAGAGCTTATGACATCATACATCAAAGGAACATTCTGAAGAGCTTATGACATCATACATCAAAGGGGGCGGGGCTTATAACATCAAAGCTAAGATCAAAGTTACAGAGGCAAGTAGTAGTTAAAGATGTTGGCTTAATTAGGTGACTGAGAGCCAGTTACAATACAATACAATAGAAGAACTTTATTTATCCCCAAAGGGAAATTCAATCGTCTGGGAGTCTCATCAAGTTAACATCTTCATTAGTTGACTCAGCACGAGAGAGAAATGTCTTACTCAGGCTTTACAGAGGATGACATTCCTCTAACTATCAGAAAATTTAACGAGGCTGACGCAGACGGAAGTGGGGCGTTACATTTAAAGGAGTTTCGTGATGTCATGAAGACATTTTTGAATGTTCCGGACGAGGATTTGGAGGCTCTCCACATGAAAATTGACGCAAATTGTGATTCGACAGTCAATTTGGAAGAGCTAATTGATTTCCTACTGCTTCAGGACGAGGCATCATCAGACCTGGAAAAGCCTTTTCCAAAAGGTTTTGATTTAACTGCAACAGATGAGCGCAGTAAAATTGTAAAAACAGTTTTCCAACCGTATGCCAAGAACTTAGATACTAGATTCAGAAGTTCTGAGGTCAGACCATACGAGGAGGGTCAATACACAACGATCAGCAGAGATGGAACGATCAACATCTGGAGAGATGGGTTTAAAAAAAAAAAGACAATGTGTTATGCCAAAGATGAGAGTTTAATACTGTACATGCATAAAAAGAGGATGTACGTGAATGACATGGTGTTCATTCCAGAATTAGATCAGATGGCTGTCTGCACAAACAGCAGAGAACTGTTCTTTTACAGTTTCTCCGCTGGTAAGGTGGAAATTGAGAGCTGTTTAATATTAGATGACATCACAGTGAGATGCATGAATTATGCGACCAACGATACCGAAAGAATTTTGTCCTTGGGAGACGATAAAGGAAATGTGTACTTTCTTATGTCATCTAATATTAAATCCAGCCTCTTCTCTTTAAACAGTGAAGAAAAAGTCAATTTGAATGAGTATCCAACAGCTGATTTGTTATACCTTTTAAAAAACAGAAAAAAGGGATTTTGGTGCTGTAAAAAGAACGTCTTTGATGGTATCTGCAGGCAGATAAAATATTTCCCAGCTCTTGACTCTTTCGCCATCACTGATGTCTCCTGCACGAAAATGGTTCTCCTTAGCGCACCAAAGCAAGGCAGTCTGGGGCAAACTACATTCACCTACAAATCCCAGAAGGAGGTATTTACCTGTGTTGAATACTGTCATAGCAATCTGATTACTGGTGGCAGAGATGGCACACTGCGACTGTGGTACCCAGGTAAAACAAAATGTCATGAAGTTCTCGAAGGTCATGTCAAGCCAATCATTGATGTTCTATACAGTGAGAAGGATGACATGCTTCTGAGTTTATCTGAAGACAAGAATGTACGCGTTTGGAAGGGTCCTCCGTGGAAATGTGTGCAAAGCTTTGAAGTCCAGGGATTAAGCTCAACAATCAGTAGTGTCTGCTATAACACAATTAATAACGAGCTAGTCGTAGCCAGCTCGGACATTGCAAAAAGTCTTGGCAGAGGGACAGATGTTTTTCTGAGATCACTAAAATCCCACAACAGTCCCCTCTGTTGTGCTCTGTACCACAGCATTTTCAAACAGGTCGTTTCTGTTTGTCAAAATGGTCAGGTGATAGTGTGGGATTTCAAAACAGGAGACCCTGTTGTGCAATTCGCTGTCAACACAGACAAGCAAATTGGGCTGACTGCAATGTCGTTCGATCAATCAAAACGCAGGCTGCTTACAGTTTCGCAGGATGGCAAAGTCAGACTTTGGAACTTCAACTCTGGATGCAAACTTTTGGAGCTCCCGGTTTGTTTACCAAAGACAGTGACTGGTATTATATTTAAAGATGATCGAGTTTTCATAGCCGGGTTAAATTGCAGGACTATTTTTAACCTGGACCTGGAAGGTGATGACCACAGATTCATGCGGCATCCTTTTTTAGAAGATGTTTGCTCTATGGATCTACATGAGGATATGTTAGTGACAGCCTCCAGCAGTGGAAAAATAATTGTCTGGAGATTAGGGTCCACAGAAGATGTAGAGGCGGCCCTCTGGATAAATGCCAGTGAAAGTCCTTGGGTACACGTGATGCACGAAAGTCTTCCAGGAAAGACAGGAAGTCTGCTTACAGGAATATCTGCACTAACTCCCAACCCAAAAAGACAACCTAAGGTTACCCATGTAAACGACAAATCTGTTATTTGTCTGAAGAACAGGGAAAACAAAGAAGACACAGCCGCACTTCTAACGTGTGCAGGTGGCTACATCTATGCCTGGTCTCTTAACATCAAGGGAGGTCTGGTTGGAAAGTTTAGGGCGACAGAGGATGAAAGTGCCACGGTTACCACCATGACACTTGATTCAGAGGAGCGGATATTACTCACCGGGGACAGTAAGGGAATGATTTATCAGTGGGACATTGACGGATTTTGGTCAACGGGAAAGTCACTCAAAGGGCCATTTGAAGAAACATATGGAAGGAGAGTGTCGTTGTGTCCTCCCCCTCTGTTGCAGTCCTGGAAAGCTCACCTTACAGAGGTGGTCAGTGTGATGTCTGACGAGAAATTTGAACACATAATTACAGCAGGATTGGACTGCTGCATTCGGCGATGGACAAGAACAGGCTGCTTTAAAGGAGTCTTTGGGAGGGACAAATGGGATTTAATGTCTTCCTGCCGTCAAGAATATTATGACCATGAGCTACTGGAGAGTCAGAACAAGGGAGAAAGGGAATCTGAAGATCATCTGTGTGAGGAGAGGAGTGAAGAATCAAGTATCACAGATGAGCCAGTTGATTCTGAAACTTTGGATGAAGAGATGATAAGAGAAGGAACAGAAATCCACTCTAGGACTGATAAACTCCGTGTGAGGAGACTCAATAACGATGATGAAGACGAAGATACAGTCAAATCACCAAATGTGGGAGACAAAATCCAGGAACATCCCCCTCAAGCTCTACTCAACAAACATGGACAGAGAAGAATTAAATATACAGACCATACTTCTGACAAAGGCAAACATAACCCCAAGATCCAGCATGAAGACCAGGATGCTCAAAGATGCCCTGCTGACCCTTTAAGGAGTCCTACAGGTCTGCAGGTAGAGCAGCTATGGCCAACACGGCAATCTCAAAGAGAAGCCTATGTACTTTCAGCCGCTGCTCATGTTTCATGGCACCCAAAACTTTTGAATGGGGTAAAGCCACACCCTAAAGCTCCATCAGAGGTTTCAGAGCTCAAGCAAGCTACTGATGCCTCATGGAGCCCAAAAGGTGTGCAGAAACAGCCTGTACACCTACCACCGATAGCTCCAACAGAGGTTTCAGAGATCAAACGATCTCCTCGTCCATGGAGCCCGAAAGGTGTGCAAAAACAGCCAGTGCACCTACTACCGAAAGCTCCAACAGAGGTTTCAGAGATCAAAGAACCTCCTCATCCATGGAGCCAAAAAGGTGTGCAAAAACAGCCAGTGCACCTACTACCGATAGCTCCAACAGAGGTTTCAGAGATCAAAGAACCTCCTCATCCATGGAGCCAAAAAGGTGTGCAAAAACAGCCAGTGCACCTACTACCGAAAGCTCCAACAGAGGTTTCAGAGATCAAAGAACCTCCTCATCCATGGAGCCAAAAAGGTGTGCAAAAACAGCCAGTGCACCACCGATAGCTCCAACAGAGGTTTCAGAGATCAAAGAACCTCCTCATCCATGGAGCCAAAAAGGTGTGCAAAAACAGCCAGTGCACCTACCACCGATAGCTCCAACAGAGGTTTCAGAGATCAAAGAACCTCCTCATCCATGGAGCCAAAAAGGTGTGCAAAAACAGCCAGTGCACCTACCACCGATAGCTCCAACAGAGGTTTCAGAGATCGAAGAACCTCCTCATCCATGGAGCCCACAGTGTCCACCGACTCCTCCTAATTCTCCCCTTGACCCTCAATCTTCTTGCGATTCATGGAGCCCAAAATATGTGCCCCCATGCCCAACACCACTACTTTCAGAACAGGAAGTAAAACAGCCGTGCCCACCTCTGCAACATCGGCATCAGGCTTCTGAATTTGCACGTCCTGGCCATATTTTAAGGAACCCAGCAGGTGTGCAGGTAAAACAGCTGTGCCCACCTCTGCAACATCGGAATCAGGCTTCTGAATTTGCATTCACTGCTGGCACTTTAAGGAACCCAGCAGGTCCATGCCAACAGCATCTATCAGATGCCAAATTTATATCAGATAGATGCATAATGGACAAGATGTTTAGAATTAGGGCGATCCGGAGACCAAATTGTGAATAATACTTAGATTAGTTTTGGTCTGAGTAATGTTCTTGTGGTTTCTCCAGGAAGCTTTGATTTGCCATCAAGAAAATAAATAAATAAATTTAAAAAATAAATAAATAAAGATAAATTAAACTATTATCATGATTCAGGTCTGAATAATGTTCTTGTGGTTCTCTATATCAGCCATTCTCAACCTTGGGGTCCCGACCCCAACTGGGGTCGCGAGATGATTTCTGGGGGTCGCCAAATCATTTTGAAAAATTAAAATGTGCATAATTAATGTTAAATTACATTATTTTAGACAGGGAGTTGTTTTAGTTGTTTTCTGATTCCTTGTTTTTCAAAAATTCATTATCTCAACTGAGTTCAATCTGAACTGTGCGCGGGAGATTCTGTTCAGTGACACACAGCGGGAAAAAAAAAGAGAAACAAAGAGAAAGAACAAAAAGCTTGCGTGTTGTTGCCTTAGCTGCAGCTGCAGCAAGTGTGCTAGCTACCTGATGAAAAATGGAGTGATAGGCTTCACAGAAAAGAAAAAGTGTTCCAGCTCAGACCTGGGTCAGCAGCAGCAGAAGGGGTCTCAAGGTCAGCAGCTCCACCACCTGAGAAACGTAAGGCCCCAGGGCCGACACCAGCTGATATGAGAGCTTCAAGCTCCGTAAACATCAGCCCCACTTTTTGAAATATGGCTTTTCATGCACGAGCAGAAACAACACGGAATACACGCAGTGTGTTTTTTTATGTTAGCAAGCTCTCAGCAACAGAAATGTTCAATTTTTTTCTCCCCACTGTGTTTTCTTACAGCTTTAATTAGTATGTGTTGATATTGGTTTCTGAAATTTAAAAGAAACATAAAGTTTGCGTTATTTGTTTACATGTTGACTGGCTCAACTACCAGCAGTATGATGTGATG
Organism: Cheilinus undulatus; assembly: GCF_018320785.1. Classification (NCBI taxonomy): domain Eukaryota; kingdom Metazoa; phylum Chordata; class Actinopteri; order Labriformes; family Labridae; genus Cheilinus; species Cheilinus undulatus. The sequence continues at coordinate 1,334,349 of NC_054872.1, forward strand.
TAGCGACCACTGTTGGTCTGTTGGTCAAGTTAAAGAGTTATTGTGATGCTGCTACATGTTTCTTAAAAAAAGTGATTTGCCAAAAAAATAGGATGTTATTGTGCCTTTGGACAAGACCTGTGTGGAGTCGCGGACAACAGTGCGTGTTAAATTGGGGGTCGTGACTCAAAAAGGTTGAGAACTACTGCTCCATGCAAAGCTACGGAAATTAATTTTGTGCCAAATATATTTTTTAAAGAGCAGGAGAATTCAGTCTAGTAAACCAGTCTGCCCAGTAAACCCTAGGGCACTGATCATCAACTCAAAGCCCCTTCAAAGCTTCCTGTCTGGCCCCCGAAAGATCATCAAATTAAACACAGTAGGAAAAGAAAATTCCCCTCCATGAGCTGCCACCTTATCGTGGTGGAGGGGTTTGTGTGTCTCAATGATCCTAGGAGCTATGTTGTTGGGGGCTTCATGCCCCTGGTAGGGTCTCCCAAGGCAAACAGGTCCTAGGTGAGGGACCAGACGAAGTGCGGTTCAAAAACCTGATGCGATATGGTACTAATGTTTTCTGTTTATGAGTCAAATGCATGTTTTAAGCAGCATTTCAAAACCTTTTATCTGGTGTAGATGATGTCATGTAGTGTAGTCTACACATCTAAATACCTTACAAATGAATTAATCTACAACATAACATTTTTTGATTGTGATATGAAATACATTTCGAAGCAGACACTAAGCAAAACATGTCAATCAACCCCAAATTTGTGGCCAACCAAAAATACATGAAGAGAGTCATTTCTACCAAAATTAAGGTGCCTTTTTTTTGCAGACAATATAATAAACAAATACATGTTTATACTCCTAAATAATGACTGTGGAATGTTTAGGCTGTGAGGGTGTCTGTGTGAGAGGAAGAGAAATACAAAATAATAAGAAAAATTAGGGGTCATTCCTTGCAAAGATTGTTGCTCTAGTCACCCTATTCGAATATTTCCAGATTCAGGAACACGGAGCTGGATTATGACAATACTTTGAGTATTGCCTGTCTTCTGAGGTGGTTGAAGTGGAGAGGTACAGCTAATGAGGCTGGACTGAAGCTTGTAGAAGTACCATCTGTCTTTGGCTCTCCCCTGGTTGTTTTCTTTGTCCCTCTTTGCCCTGTATGAAAAACACCATAGCTGTGTGAAACCACATTAAGTTAAAAGTAAAGTTCTGACTACCAAGTTACTGTTCTTTACCAGGTTTGTATGTAAATTTATTTATTCAGTTAACCTTTATTTAACCAGGATTTATTCCCATTGGGATACAAAAATCTCTTTTCCAAAGGAGTCCTGGCCAAGACAGCAGCATGATAAGTTTCACATATATGACATTAGAGCAGGACATAGGACACAGGTTACATCCATCAATAAATCAGCAGCTTTCAGCAGAAAAACATGCACACACTGTTCAAATGTAAATGATTGCTCTAACATCAGAGTAAGTGATACATATACTATAATAAACATGCAGGCTCTCATTCAGTGGAAAAATCATAAGCAGAATGCAATGGCTTGGAGATTTACAATTAACATATAATAAGAACTCTTATTAGCTGCGTTTCCATTACACTTGGAAATGTGCAAAATCGAAATAGCGCTAAAAAAAATGGTAATGGATACACCTGAATTAAAAAAAAAAACCCTAAAATATCGCTATAAAGTTTTTACGCTTTCATGAGGAAGTTTTTCAGGCGTTTCGATATAGAAATATATCGCGAAAGTGTAATGGAAACACTTTTTCTGCATTTGCAAGTCACGGGACGTGACGTACGGTGTCACATGACCAGTCACTCCAAGACGACATGGCGCTGTACATGTAGACAGAAGAAGAGACGAGACTTTTGTTAACATCATACTTCTACCCTTACACATGGCTTTTGCCATACATACAGACTTTACCTCTGAACTATCATCCGACGCCTTCGTCTTTTGTTCAACATTATCAAGGCAACCGCCATAGAAGTAACCAAAACCGTACCAACACACAACAGGTTTTAAGCATCAAGCTTCCCTGCAGCGGATTCATGCAAGATGAGATTTTTACGAGAATTGTAAGGCCTATGCCCAAAACTCCCTTCAGTGGAAACGCATTCAAAGCACAATTGTACTTAATCAAAATTTAAGAAATATCGCTTTTATTTTGCAAAAAACTGTAATGGAAACCCAGCTATTGATGAATCACAGTCCTAACCATAATTTCACCCAGTCTTGATTTTTCCCTCCTCTTTAAATGCACCATACTCTCACTTAAATCATAGATTGTTATTTAACAGTAGTCATTTGTTTTTCCATAGAGCGTAGTTTCATTGATAACAGACCTGTGTTACAGTCTGCAGGTATTTTAGCAGCAGAGAGGAGTCACAGTGTTTACATCCATTCCTAGTAAGGGGTGTGGATATGTTTCCAACTTATACTACACCTTATTAATGAATATGTGACCTTTTTTCATGTCAATTCTGTCTTTTGATAGGTACAAACAAGTAAAACGATCTGTAAAACTACTGTTTACCACACACTCTGGGTGTTTCGTCTCCTGTTTACCCACCTGTGTCAGCCTGTGATGGGGCTGCATCTGCATCTCTCCCCTCATCTTTCTCCACAGTCCTGCCACAGACCCCCTCTCTCCCCCTCCTTTTCTCCCTCTCGTACATGTCCCAGAGCTTCTCCAGTAGAACGTTGGTATATTTCCCCTGGTAAAATCACATTGAATCACCGCTATTAAACTGGGAAAAGGACAGCAAGGGGCAACTGTGGTGACGCTAACCGCAGTAGTAGCAGCTAACTTTGCCCACAGACCTACAGTATTGAATCAAGCGTCAAACACGTAGTTTATGCACTTACTGGATAGTTTAAACTCCTCGGTGACTTTTTTACGGTCATTCTTATGATATAGTAGATCTCTTTACATTGAGTTGAGTTGGAGTGCTCCGGTGTCTGCACAGAGGTGTTTACTTTCTCCTCCATTGCTGAGGTCATCCTCGACTGATTGGCCATCGCGTCACGGCCTCAGGCGAATTTGTCACCAAAGTTGAATATTTTGAACTTGGGCGTGGGTGCGAATTCCCCTCCTATGACCAGATCTGTGCGAATGGTCGCGCAACAAATCTCTCGCACCACACGGCAAGAATTTGCATCTTAACATTCACTATGTAAAATCGTTGCGCAACGAGGCAAAATTCGCTTTGGTCTGAACGCACCTTTAGTGATAAGGGTGAGACGCTGGGCCATCCGGGAGAGACTCTGAGTAGAGCCACTGCTCCTCCGCATCGAGAGGAGCCAGATGAGGTGGCTTGGGCATCTGGTCCGGTATGGAAGCATATAGTGCCCAAAATTAAAATGAAAAGTCTAATATGAAAATTAAAAGGCAAAAGCAGAAATTCGTTTTCATTTTCAAAATGTGTACGCATTTTTTTGACTCACAATTAAACTTAAATTCAAGTTTTTTCAATTTTCATTTTAATTTTCATGATCACTTTGCTCAATGTTCGACATTATTCAAATGAAAAAGACATTTACTGTTTATTTTCCTGAAAATTCGACGCATAAGTGCACTCATTATTCAAATGGTATTGGCTGATTATCAAATTAAAAGGCAATATCAGAAATGCTTTTTCATTTTCAAAATGTGTATACATTTTTTGACCCATAAGTAAAATTCTTTTTCAATTTTTCAATTTTCATTTTCTTTTTCATCTTCACTTTGCTTAATGTTCGACATTATTGAAATACAGTACAATACAATACAAGAACTTTATTTATCCCCGAAGGGAAATTCAATCATCTGGGAATCTCATCTGTTTACTTTAGAATTATAAAGTCTAATAGCTGATGGTATGAAAGATTTTCTAAATCTTTCTGTCCTGCAGCGCAGGGATAGGAGCCGTCCACCACCGTTGTTTCTTTGCTCATTGAGGGAGATATGAAGTGGATGATCCATGTTTCTCAGAATGGCCTCCATCTTGCTCAGCGCGCGTCTCTCCATCTCATCCTCCAATGAGTTGAATTTGATTCTGACCACAGAGCCAGCTTTTTTAACCAGTTTGTTCAGACGCCTTGCATCCTTGTGTTTTACACTGCCTCCCCAGCAGACTGCAGCATAAAACAGAACACTTGCCACCACAGACTGATAAAACATCTGCAGCATCTAACTGCAGATGTCTATTGATCGGAGTCTTCTGAGGCAAAAGAGATGGCTCTGCCCCTTTTTGTAGATGAAGTCTATGTTTTTAGACCAGTCCAACTTATTATCCAGGTGTACACCTAAATATTTATACGATGTCACCACCTCGATGTCCACGCCACGAGTGTTCACTGGCTGAAGAGGGGGTTTGGATCTGTGGAAATCTATGATCATTTCCTTTGTCTTTGAGGTGTTGAGTAGCAGGCAGTTTTTGTGACTCCAGTCACTGAAGGCACTTACCAGATCCCTGTATTCGGCTTCATGTCCATTTCTGATACATGCCACGATAGCAGTGTCATCAGAGTATTTCTGAATGTGGCAGGACTCAGTGCTGTATTTGAAGTCTGATGTATACAGTGTGAACAGGAATGGAGCCAAAAATAAGCCAAAAATACAAGAAAAGTGGCAAACGGGGGATAAAACATGCAGGAAAAGTGGTTCAAAAGGGGTTTAAAAAAAGGCAAAAATTGGGTTAAAGATGCATAAAGGGGTTAAAATGAGTACATACTAGTACTAAATCACAATTATGGAGGGCCCATTCTCTGGGATTTTCAGGGGCCCAGCCAGTTCTGTTGTCAGGCCTGTCTCTTTGTGGCCTGCTACATTATACATAATAGGGATAATGTCTAAAGACGTCCTGCATTTTGAAAGAAAATACAAGTACTACTACAATAGTATGTCAACCAGACCAAAATGTTTATTTAATGTTTGTGTATCTGAAAGTCCAGCCCCCAGAGTTTCTGTCGAGACTAAATCCGGCCCTTGTGCAAATGTACTTGATGACCCCTGCCCTACAGGCTCAAAATCTTTACATCTGTGCAAATAGTTTAAAATTGAGCAGTTATGGGGCACAGGTGGCCCTGGGTTTATAGCGCACCCCACGTACGCCGACAGCCCGGGTTAGAATCCGGCCTGAGGCCATTTACTGCATGTTTTTCCCCCGCTCTCAGTAATCCCTAATGTTTTATAAGCTTCATTAGTGGGGATGCTGAGTAAGCCTCGACACTACCGATATTCGCATCGGCCATTTTGTTTATTTATTAGTGGGGTTGCTGAGTTTTTGTTTTTTCTTTTCCTTTTTTCGCCCCGTATCTCCTCTCTCACACTGAGCTATACTCATCATTCAAATATCATTCTATTCAGCTATTTTAGGACATGATGACTATGACTTTTCTCTTTTCTAACTTTATCATTTTTAAAATATTGAACTTTTTCTGCCCAAAGTTTTCCCTATCAAATGAATGGGGCTTTTCTGAAAATTTGCACTTTCTTCAACTCCTGATAACTTTGGCACTCGTTGTGCTATTTTCACTATTCTACTATCATAATCATCAGCTTCTTGTGCTCTTTTCAGCTACTCTTGATGCTTTTTTATGCTATTTATACTTTTTCAACTATTTTGCTTTTTTCTAAAACTAAAATAACATTATTTTAGATGGGCCAGCTCTTTAAATCCTCTAAAACTTCTTTAACTTCTATGGCTTATAACTTCAGCTCACTTCCACATACAGACTTCAGTTTTGCTTTAAAACAAACTCTTCTGCTATTTGGGAATGATTCACATTATTAATGTCTTTTACAGATTTCTTATAATCACTGATTAAACTTCATGAACATTTGAGCTCTCTCAGACATTTACAATGGGGGTAAATGAAGAGGATTAGAGTGATGATGTCCCGCTTCAGAGCACAGAAGCTGTGTGAAATAGAGGCAGAACTTCCCAAACAACCTGCTCTCCTGAAAAAATATTTGATCCACAGTTATAATATAAACAGTAAAACGTAGCCACACATCTCCTCTCACTCACAAAAAAAAGATTTGAGGTTAAAAGGATCAACAATTTTGGCACAGTAAGCTCCAAAGTGTGACCGACAATCCCTACAGCTGTCCAGCTGCTGCAATACAATTGCTGAACTAAGATTTCTCAGTGCAAGCTTTCTAAACCACTGTTTTAACTTGCTCTTAAAGCATGATTTTTTGTTTCCCAGACTTAAAAAAATACTTCAACTTCTGCTGATTCCCATGATACCTTTGGTTTTCTGCTAGCTTTCACAACTAAAGCTTAAATTGACGTTTGAGTGCATGTTTTGACGTCTCAACCCTGTTTTCTGAGCTCACTTTAATTGAAACTTGATCAAAATTGCAATTTCAGCTGAAATTGGGTGGGGATGCTGAGAGCTTAATCGTAGAAGAACTGCTGAAAATAGCCAAAAAAGGACAAAAATAGCTAAAAATAGAATAAAAATAGCATAAATGCCATAAAAGTAGCTGAAAATGACATTTAGTAGAAAAAATTGGATAAAAATGGCTGAAAGAAGCCAAAAAATAGCTGAAAATAGCATAATAACAGCTGAAAATAGCCTAAAAATAGCTGAAAAATAGCTAAAAATAAATTAAGAATAGCTGAAAGTAGCCTAAAAATAACTTAAAATAGCATAATAAAAGTTGAAAACAGCCTAAAAGTAGCTGAAAATGGCATTGAATGGCTGAAAACGCATAGAAATAGCTCAAAATGGCATGAAAATAGCTGAAAGTAGCCTTAAAGTAGCTGAAAATGGCATTGAATGGCTGAAAAAGCATAGAAATAGCATGAAAATAGCTGAAAATAGTATTAAAGCTGAAGAGTGCAATTCCTGATTTGCAAAGAATGTGAAACCATTGCTCAAAATATAGAGTTTAGTTAAGACAAAAATTGCTCACTGCCTTATTGACATAGTAGCCTCTTGAGTCTCAAGGCTGAAGGTGTGTGAGATTGTGCTAAAGATGCTGGAGTTATCATTCACAGCAGTGTTACTCAACCCTGCTCAACCAAAGAGCCAAATTGTTGAAAAATACCTTTGGAAGAGCCACAATCTAAGAGGTGAAGCAAAAACAGCGTAAAGTACATGCTTATCCTTATCCCTCCATCCCACAACCCTCGTCCCTTCATCCCTCTATCCCATGACTTTCAGCTCTCTTTCCCACAATCCCATGACCCTTACCCTCATCCCTCATCCTTCAGCGCTTACCCTCATCCCTCCATCCTACGACCCTCATCCCTTCTTCCCTCCTTTCCTCTTTCTTTCATTCTCTAAATAATCTTTTATTTTAATCTTGTTTTTCTCTTCAAACATCCCTCTGTCAGATTTTACTTCACAGCCAAGGTCAGTGGATACCTTCTGCTGTAAACAGCCTAAACCTGCTCTGATGTGTGTAGATGTTTGTGTATTTGTGTGTAGATGTTTGTGTGTAGGTAGGGGTCAGGCACACTTGCAGCTGACGGCCGATCTTGGGGGTCAAACAGCTGAGAGCAGAGTCCTCCTGTTTCATGTCGTCTTTGGCCGCTTCTCCTCTCCTTAGATCTGCATCACCTCGGGGTCATGGAGAGAAGGATGGCGCTTTAATCTGATTGGCCGCCGTTTTGCTGAGTCATTGTGGCGAGCTTCAGCCGGACAGAGGTCAGGGATTGGTTAAACGTCGACCTTGTCAAGTGTTTGCTCTCTGCTGAGTGAGGAGGTTTTATGAGCACATTTCCAACCCGTCCATAGGGCTGAGAAGACAGAAGAGGACAGCACTTTTCTAGCTTTTTTAGAAAATTTTGATAAAATGGGCGTTACAGTGTGAGTGGTTTTAGTAAAAGACATAAGGAGAGAGTACAAAGGGTCCAGGGATGGAGTCATCTAATTTCTCCTGAAGTCTTTTAGTTCACCTGTGATTATTTGATGTTAAACATTTATTTCATCCACTGATTAGATACACCATGAGTCTGGATTGTGAACCCTGACAAACAGCATCATGATGTTCACAAAATCCTTAAAATATATTCATTACCTAAAATAGCAGCGGCCTCTCAAACATATCCTCCATGCTAAAAAGACTAAAAGTGAGACAATAACTAACAGATAGCACACTCGGGGCCCATTTGCCGTCCACTGCGTCGCATTAATTAGCCTGCAAATTATCTGTGCAAACAAAAAGGGTCCACTGAGCCCTGGGATGAGAGCTCACGTACACCCCATTTTTTCACTCGCTGGAAGGAGGCCACCTTTTTATGGATCCTGGTTTGACTGGTTTGGAATGGAAATGTGGTGTTCTGTAAAAAGTTAGTGCAGGGTTTATAAAGGCCAGCACACCCAGACATGTGGTTTAGTCAGTGACAGGTGATTTCACTGAGCTTTAAGCAGAAAAACAGGAAATAACCATGTCATTTTAGGCTGAGGAGGTGTGAAGGAGATGTCAGACTCAGCAGAGGTGGGCAAAGGTAACCTGAATTTCATTTCATTGAACTTAGTTTGTTAACTGATAAGTCTCCAACAAGGATATTAACTTCAGTAAACAGTATCTACACTCATGATCCTTTTACAGTATTACTGAGTGGGGGATAGTTGGAGCCATTCACTGATTCAGTTTCCTTATGTCTTCCTAATAAACCCATCAAATATCAACAACACTATCAGTTTCCTGGAGCAGTCAGTAACTCATTCCTTTCTTGGTTAACTAACCGTTAGTCATGGTTAAAATTACTTCTAAAACTTATCGATTACAAAATAAAATGCGCAAGAAGTGGAGCTGACGGACGAACGAACGAGAAATGTTTACTTACTTAACTTACTGTACTTACTTACTTAAGTAATTTTTAACCGGCAAACAGCGCAGACAGCTACGTTTGGGGTCCGATATGCATGACATAAGCTGTCAGACGAATGAATGGACTCATCAATTTGATTTAGATAGTTGTTTACATACATATTGAACGGTACAGGAGGTTACAGTTTATTAAAAATCACAAAAAACACACTACAAATTACATACTGTGAGTACAGAAATTATTTTGAGTAGCGGTGTTGTACGTAACTTTATTGCTAGCGGAGCCGTTAGCAGGCTTAGCAGGTCCATCCCTAATAACGACCCCACTTTCGTTGTGTTGTGAGTTTTTATTTGCATCTGCTGCACCAAGTTGTTGTATTTTTGTGCTGCTGTGCAATCTGGTTGCCTCCGTGCTGTGCCGAGTTTATGTATCCTTGAGCGGCGCTGAGTGTTTGTATTCATGCACTGCAGCAAGTTTTTGTATTTGTGTTTTTCTCAAATGTCGTTGTGTTTTTTTCTTTTTGCAAAGCGTTTTAAATTTGCATTTGTGTGAGACTTCTTGGCCATCGTAGAAATCAAATAAAAACACACTTTTCATTGTAGGCATATGGAAGCCCAATTCTGCCACTTAAAAAAGAAAAATGTGGAAGTAAGGAAATAAAATTAAAAAAATCCAAAGTCATCATGATAAGATTAAGATTTAAAATTATGAGATAAAAAAATCACAATTAAAAGATACAAAATCAAAATTATGAGCTTAATAATTTAGTCCGGATGGTTGAATGGTTTAAGGCGTGGCCCAGGTTCGAATCCAGCCTGTGGCCCTTTACCGCACGTCTCCCCCCACTCTCTTCCCTGATTCCACTGTCCTTCCTCAATCAAGTTAAGACCCCCAAAAATAAATCTTTTAAAGTCATTTAGTCAATAACAACTTTTTATCTCATAATTCTGACTTTTTATCTCATAATTATGATATTTGAACTCACAATTATGACTTTTTATCTCATAATAATGACTTTTTATATCATAATGACTTTATTAACTCACAATTATGACTTTTTATCTCATAATAATGACTTTTTATATCATAATGATGGCTTTTCAATTCATAATTATGAGTTTTTTTATCATAATAATGATGTTTTAACTCACAATTATGACTTTTTATCTCATAATAATGACTTTTTATATCATAATGACTTTATTAACTCATAATTATGACTTTTTATCTCATAATAATGACTTTTTATATCATAATGACTTTTTAAACTCATAATTATGATTTTTTATCTCATAACAATGACTTTTTATATCATAATGACTTTTTAAACTCATAATTATGATTTTTTATCTCATAATAATGACTTTTTATATCATAATGACTTTTTAAACTCATAATTATGACTTTAACTTATAATAATGACTTTCTATATCATAAAGAAAGCTTTTCAATTCATAATTATGACTTTTTTATCATAATAATGATTTTTTATCTCATAATAATGACTTTTTATATCAAAATGACTTTTTAAACTCATAATTATGATTTTTTATCTCATAATAATTACTTTTTATATCATAACTTTTTTAACTCATAATTATGACTTTAACTTATAATAATGACTTTCTATATCATAATGATGGCTTTTCAATTCATAATTATGACTTTTTTTATCATAATAATGATGTTTTAACTCATAATTATGACTTTTTATATTATAATGATGACTTTTTATATCATAATGACATTTTAAACTCATAATTATGACTTTTTATCTCATAATAATTACTTTTTATATCATAATGACATTTTAAACTCATAATTATTTTTTATCTCATAATAATTACTTTTTATATCATAATGACATTTTAAACTCATAATTATGACTTTTTATCTCATAATAATTACTTTTTATATCATAATAACTTTTTTAACTCATAATTATGACTTTAACTTATAATAATGACTTTCTATATCATAAAGAAAGCTTTTCAATTCATAATTATGACTTTTTTATCATAATAATGATGTTTTAACTCATAATTATGACTTTTTATATTATAATGATGACTTTTTATATCATAATGACATTTTAAACTCATAATTATGACTTTTTATCTCATAATAATTACTTTTTATATCATAATGACATTTTAAACTCATAATTATTTTTTATCTCATAATAATTACTTTTTATATCATAATGACATTTTAAACTCATAATTATGACTTTTTATCTCATAATAATTACTTTTTATATCATAATAACTTTTTTAACTCATAATTATGACTTTAACTTATAATAATGACTTTCTATATCATAAAGAAAGCTTTTCAATTCATAATTATGACTTTTTTATCATAATAATGATGTTTTAACTCATAATTATGACTTTTTATATTATAATGATGACTTTTTAACGCATAATTATGACTTTAACTTATAATAATGAATTTTTCTATCATAATGATGACTTTTTTAACTCATAATTATGACTTAATCATAATTTTGACTTTTTAAACTCATTATTCTTACTTTTTATATCAAAATGATGACTTTTTGACTCATAATTATGACTTTTCATATATTAATTTTGACTTTTTATCTCATAATTCTGACTTTGAACTCATAATTTTGACTTTCTATCTCATAATCATGACCTTTGTCTTATAATTATGACATTTTATGTCATAATCATGACTTAGAATTTTTTTCAAGAACTGTTGTATTTTCACATTTTTTTTAGTTGACCCAAATGGGCTTCCATACAGGCATCTCAAGGGCCCTTCCCTACGTCTGGCCCGGGGAATCAGTACACTTTATCCCCCCTGTGCTACGCCCATGATTTCATTGACCCTGACCTGAATCTCACAGCTACTGTGTCCTCTGGTGTTTGAGGTATAATGTTGAGCCAGCCTATGATATTTCCTCATTAAAGGGGACGTTTTTTACCCTTTTAAGTCAAGTTTATATCGGTGTCAGAGGTCCCTAAAAAATGCCTGAGAAGTTTGATGCTTAAAAAACACTCCAGTAAAACAATCCAGTCTAAAAACCCCTCTGTTTCAGCCCTGCCCACAACAAGCTGTTTCTGTGTCTGTGGCTTTAAATGTTAATGAGCTGTCTGGCTCCGCCCCTCTCTGTGCCTTAATGGGTGTGGCTCTCCTGATCCTCCTCCCAGCTTGATCAGGGGAGGAGGGCGGGACTTTCTTCCAAATGGGGAAGGCCAACTGAACCTGGGGGGGCGGGGCTAACTCCCCACATGACACCATGAGGGGAAAATCTGAGAATGAGTTATTTCAGCACACATTTTCTAAAGGGGGAAGAAAGGTGAAAGAACATTGTTTTTTTTTTGTTTTTTTTTTTTTTTTTTCCTGGTACTTGAGGGGATTGTGGACCGGCCAGGGGCACATACTTTGTTAGAAAAGCCTGAAAAAGTTTCCAGAACATTCACTGTGTTGCTGCCGCTGGTTCCCTTCACGTTCAATAAAGAGGCAAGGGACTCTGAAGCTGTGAATATTTTTTTTATTTTCTTTAAACTTGTGCATCAACTTGAAAGGGTAAACTGTGTGCACTCCATTTTGTTTTCACAACAAGTTCAAAATTAGTTAAGTGTTCTTTAATAATTTTTTAAATACATCTTTTCCTTTTTAAAACCATTTACACACAATTGCTCAGCACTGGATCCTAGCAGTCTATCAGTAGTCGGGGGTGTAGAATGATAAGCATCATCATCAGCTGTCGTCCTCCCTCTGGGGGTCTGTACTCCAGATCCTCTGTCCCCAGGTTTATTATCACTCTTCTCTCATGTGAAGTAAAAATATCTTTCTTTAAATATGATTCCTTTACATGATAAAAATAGTTTCTTTTGTCTTCCTCTCCAAAACAACGTAATGTCACTGATGCTGCTCCGTAGTAATAGAAGTACTAATAGGTGTGAAGCTGCTCCATGGAGGATGGGTGCACCCTGCTCACCTGTGTGTAGTGTGACTGTGTATTTACGCGAGTGTCAGCTGTGTGTGGTCAAATCCTCCTGAACCTCCCGCCTGGAGTAGCACCCGTCTGCCATGGATGACGCTCCTCATGGTGCGTTTTTGTGTTGATAAAAATCATTACAAAATTTTTGATTCTCTTCGTACAAAAACACGTTTATCATAGAAATTGCATTTGCACAATTAAACGTGGAGCTTTGCTGACAAAGAAAGAAAGAAAAGAAAAAAGCCACAGAGGTACAAAATGAAAGTGGAGACTCGACAGTGAGCGAACGGAAAGAAACCGAGTGTTTCCGTAACGAGCTGAAGTGGCGTGAAGTGTGGGCACGGCAGTAGTGACAGTCCAGTCCGTAGAGATATAAATAAAGAGTCTCATAAATAAAACAATAAATACTTTGAATAAATAGAGTTTGTGTGTTGTGATTGCTGTGAATTTAGACTCCAAGGTTCCTCCTGGCTCACATGAAGGCCGTGTACCTCCGTAGATCTTCTTTCAATGACTTCATGGACATCCACAGGTCACTATATTCCCCCTACTCCAGCTTATACAGAATGTCCCCTTATAATGTGCCTCTAGGCTCCCCACCCCGCCCCCCTACATTAAAGACTAAAAGTGTTAGTACTCTGAAACACAAGTAAATGATTTCACTTATTGCCTGATGGATGATATACAGTATATCAATTTATGATGTTGATCAATATCATATGTGGCTAAGCAATGCCTCTCTATACATTTTGGGAGCAGCCGAGCTCGCCGTCGTCTTCGAGATTCTGGGTAAAATTTAGTCCAGAGCCGGCGCTGTCCTTCTATTCACAGCTTTGAAAATAAACAAGTTTTCTCCCACTTATTTATATATTCTTCAGAATCTCTGAGATGCTCCGGTGCTGCTGGGTCGGCCTCTATGAGCCGTGCTGGGAAAGACCGACTGAGCAGCAGCTAAGGCTGGCTACACACGAGACGATTTAGGGCCGATTCACCCCCCGCCATCCACCAGGGAGACACAGCCTCATACTAGAGCTGTAGCAACCAACTATCAGTCATTTCCCTGCTCCTGATCGAGGTGGAACCTCCCCGATCTTAACGTTTGATATTTATAGATCTTATCCAGGCCTGCCGCAGACAGATAACCTGCAAACCGGTAGCTTCGCCAACCAGATGGTCTTTACTTTTACCGCGTTAGAACATTGCAGCAAACATAAACACAGCTGTGCTCTGAGCGAAGAGTAGTACTGAAAATGGAGGATAACATGTCCACCACACTAGTGCAATTATGTCATGTGCAAGACCTGACAGGGCTGAAATCCAGCTGACAGTGTTGATTTTCTTCCACATTTGTTTTGCATCCTGCTTCTGAAAGGCATTATGATTTTAGGTTGTCTGTATTTTGCACAGACATCTGATTATTCCTGTGAACATAGTACCTTAAGGCTGTTGCAGAGTGGGTGCATGTTTACTGTGTGACAGCTGCATCATGTGTCTCTCTGCATAAGTTTTACCTCTGTAAATCTCTGTACAGGCTCTTGAATTACTGTAGAACTGAGCTGGGAAAATTTCAGAATAAAAGCATTCTGTACAAATAAGATCAGTTTCTCCACAGAAATGCTAAACTGGGATTTTACTTTGAAAAACAAGCCAGAGTATTGCCAAAAGTGTTCACTCACACATCCAAATAATGTAAATCAGGTTTTCCAATCACTTCCATGGCCACAGGTGTATAAAATCAAGCACCTAGGCATGCAGACTGTTTCTACAAACATTTGTGAAAGAATGGCTCGCTCTCAGGAGCTCAGTGAATTCCAGCGTGGTACTGTGATAGGATGCCACCTGTGCAACAAGTCCAGTGGTGAAATTTCCTGGCTCCTAAATATTCCACAGTCAACTGTCAGTGGTATTATAACAAAGTGGAAGCCATTGGGAACGACAGCAACTCAGCCACCAAGTGGTAGGCCACGTAAAATGATGGAGCGGGGGCTGTATAATGTGCAGAGGTCACCAACTTTCTGCAGAGTCAATGGCTACAGACCTCCAAACTTCATGTGGCCTTCAGATTAGCTCAAGAACAGTGATAGAGAGCTTCATGAATGGGTTTCCATGGCCGAGCTGCTGCATCCAAGCCATACATCACCAAGTGCAATGCAAAGCGTCGGGATGCAGTGGTGTAAAGCCGCTGGACTCTAGAGAAGTGGAGACACGTTCTCTGGAGTGACCAATGGCGCTTCTCCATCTGGCAATCTGATGGACCAGTCTGGGTTTGGTGGTTGCCAGGAGAACAGTACTTGTCTGACTGCATTGTGCCAAGTGTAAAGTTTGGTGGAGGGGGGATTATGGTGTGGGCTTGTTTTTCAGGAGCTGGGCTTGGCCCCTTAGTTCCAGTCAAAAGAACTCTGAATGCTTCAGCATAGCAAGAGATTTTGGACAATTCCAGGCTCCCAACTTTGTGGGAACAGTTTGGGGATGGCCCCTTCCTGTTCCAACATGACTGTGCACCAGTGCACAAAGCAAGGTCCATAAAGACATGGAGGAGAGAGTTTGGCCTGCACAGAGTCCTGACCTCAACCCCATAGAACACCTTTGGGATGAATTAGAGCAGAGACTGAGAGCCAGGCCTTCCGGTCAATGGGCTTCTGTAAGAATGGTCCAAAATTCCCATAAACACACTGAAGCTGTTATAACTGCAAAGGGTGGACCAACGTCATATTAAAGCCTATGGATGAAGAATGGGATGTCGCTTAAGTTCATATGTGAGTCAAGGTAGGTGAGCGAATACTTCTGGCAATATAGTGTACGTATGTGGCTCTCTATCATTTTCCTGTCTGTTTTTGGCTGAGACACGCTGCTCATGGTAAAAACAGATGAGCCTTCTACTCCCAAGATCCTCGGCATGTGAGCGGCAGCGCTAAGGCTGAAAGCTCTGCCTTGTTTATATGCATGCTGAGTCAAGCTGTGACACTGCTGCTATTGCACCAAGTCTAACCCCCTAAATCCACATACATGATTTCATGATTTGTCCTTCTACCATGGTGAGTACATTGGGAAGTTGAAAGGTTTATGTTTCCTTCAAAGGATGTGTGGTTTCATGTAAAACTCTGTGGTTTTCCAGGATGAGACATGATATCGATATAGTAGCTGTATTTCCATTACATTTAGAAATGCATAAAAACTAAATAGCGCAATAAAAAACTTGTAATGGAAACACCTGAATTACGAAAAACCTCTCAAATATTGCAAGAAGATTGTTACGCTCTCTCAAGGAGGTTTTTTAGACGTTTCGATATAGAAGTATATTGCAAAAGTGCAATGGGAACACTTTTCCGCATGTACAGGTCTCAGGACGTGACGTACAGTGTCACATGACCAGTTCAATCCAAGACAACATGGCGCAGTACGTGTACCCATGAGGACTTAACATTATGCTTATACCCTTATTCATGGCTTTTGCCAGACATACGGACTTTGCCTCCGAACAGTGTGAATTTTGACAGCTATTTTAAATTTTAGTCTTAGTTTTAGTCTTTAAATGAAATGCATTTTAGTTTTATTCACATTTCAGTTATTTCTGCCTTTTTAGTTTTAGTCTCATTTTAGTCAACGAAAACTCAAAAACATTTTAGTCTAGTTTTAGTCCACAAAAGTCCTCAGATTTTAGTCTTTACTTTTAGTCCAAGCATTTATTTTCTTGCCTAAATCTGGTACCAAATCATAGTAGTGTGTTCTCTGCACCCTCCAAAACCTGGGGTCCCTGCTTTCTACAGCTGAGAGGGCAGAAGAGATACAACTGCATTGTTTTTTGACAGATTTACCCACAGTGGAGAAATATCACAGATTTTGAATGTCCAACTAAAATTACATAACATTTTAGTCTAGTTTTAGTCATCTTGATGTAGACTTAGTTTTTGTCAGTTTTAGTCATCACAGATCTGCTTTTGTTAGTCTTAGTCTAGTTCTTGTCATGGAAAAAAGGCTGAACATTTTTAGTCATAGTTTTAGTCGATGAAATTAACACTGCCTCAGAACTATCATCTGCTGCCTTTGTCCTTTGCTCAAAATTATCAAGGCAACCACTGTAGATGTAACCATTACTGTACCAACACGCAAAAGATTTTGAGCGTCCAGCTTCCTTGCAGCAGATTCTCATGAGATGAGATTTTCTGACAACTACGAGGCTCATGCTCGAAACGCTCCTCCATGGAAACACATTCAAAGCGACATTGTAATTTGTTGAAATTTTATAAATGTCACTTTTATTTTGCAATAAACTGTAATGGAAACCCAGCTACAGATGATTTACTATCAGGAGGGCTTTGTGCTGTATTTTAAAGTCGACTGGATTTTTGGCTTGATGCGGTTTGGCAGTAGCCTCAAACTAAGTGGAGTGGATTCTGGGACATAGGTACAAACTGGAGAGCTTGCAGTGGAACTGCAAAGCCTGACTAGAGATGGATTTGCTCCCCAGTGTGCTTCATAGGTAGGTGGAGCAGGTTTAATCAAACTTGGCCAAACTGTCTACCTAGGTTCAAGGATGGACTATTTAGAATGTGCTGCCTTTGCTTGTAAATGCAATATCTCAAGAACACCTCAAGGGAATTCTTCAAAATTCAAGGACAAACAGAGGTACAAGTTCTAGATGCTCTTGCTCTTTCTCGACCTATCACTGTCAAAAAATTGAAGTGGTTGTAGCAGCTGTTCTTTTTTCTGAAGTTGCATTCACATGATCTTGTGTGAGAGGAAATTCTACTGTGAAACTGTCACTGCAAACTAAAGCTTAGACTGGGATCAGAGATGCCAGGGCATGTTCTCTTGGAGCCTGGACAGGCCAGAAAGGAATGTGACCAGCAGGCCTGGACAAGGCGTCGGGGAAGTTCTTCAGAGGTTTTTATGAGAAGAAATGACCAGAGCTCGGTGAACCCAGGGGAAAACAAAGGGGCCAGAGGGGAAGCTGTAGGGGGCTGGATGTGGGCCTCCAGGTCTAGTGTGGTCTCCCATGTTTTTGAGTTCTGTTTAGATTCAAAACCGTCTCATGTGTAGCCAGCCTGGTCTTTATAGGTCCGATCTCTTTTCCTTTTGCTAAAGGGACAAACTTTGTCCCCTTTCCCGGACCCTATCCCTCTCCGTCTCTTGTGTTTTTATAAATCTTGGCTCCGATTGTTCTCCGTGTTGCCAAGGTGGTAAGAGTAATGAGGTAACTTGCTTAAATTTCACCCAGGTTCAAGTTATTTCCACAGGAAATATTGTTGAATCTCTTATCCCTAGCTATTAATAAAGAAACAAGACTGACATTTTGTCAATATTCTCCCAAGCACCTCTGCTCTACCCCCCAAAGTAACCCCACGCTCTGATATAATGACCCCTTACCATTTCCCCCCGCCCCTTTCCCCGGTGTCTCTGCAGAACTCCTCACTGGAGGAGAGAGGGTGAAAAAGTGATTGAGATTCCCATTTTACGCCATGGTCTCTTTCCCTGGCAGTCTGCGGTCGTTGAAGGTGTGCATGTTGATGACCTCCTCCGTTTTCACCATGACGGGCGGCTGGGGCTTGTGTTTGAGGCGGCGCTGGCACTTCAGAGAAACCCGCAGCTCGTCCACCATGGCACTGCAGAAGGACCTCTGCGCAGGAAAGAGAGGAAAAAACAGACATCAGAGCGGGTTTCAGTCCACTTCTCCTGTCCAAATGTTATGGGCAGAAAACAAGCCTGTTCTCCCCGTGGGCACCCTTTGTTCTGAAGCTCCCCTCCGCTCCTTCACCACCCACCAAGCTGCCACGGGGGAAAATGGTGGAATATGCAGTGTAGCAGGCGGGGAATGGATGGAGTGGTGGATGGGAGCAGAGAGGGATGTAGGATGGAGGGAGGTGAAGGACCATAGGCTGTGTGTTGGAGTGTAACGTGTGGAAGTGTGGAATTACTCAACATTGTGTCAGAGAGCTTCGGTGGATTTGTGGTTGTTGCTGCTCATGCATAGCTTCTTATGCACACAGTGGATGATGTATTCTGGGCTATTCTGCAGTTCTATTTGGGTGCTAAAGGAGCAGGATTATGCTTTAAATCATCTGTTCATGCTTCCATAATAAATAGAAGTTTCTCTCCTGACAGTCAAGAGTCTGACAGAGCTCAGCTTCCTGAATCAGCAAATGCTTTTTAACTTTTAAATTCTTCCAGACATTCAGCTTTATAATCAGGAAGAAAGGCCTCATCCAGTATCTGTTTAAAGACACAATACACCAATTTTTTTAAGCTGAAATTAATCAAAAAATGACTGAACTCCTGTTGCATTGTTTTAGTTGAGTACTTTCAAAAGCAAATTCTTCCTTTTTATTGTTGTAACTGGATTAATTTTCTCCATCTGACAGGTTTATCATGAATTTCGAAATGCCAGATTAGGAAGGAGGTCTTGTTTAACCCTTTGAGCCCACAGCTATAGCTTCCCCATCATGTCTCGCCAGGACTTTTTGTCTTTAAAAGCTTATAAAACATCAACCCTGTGGTGCACAGCCAAGATCTATACATCCTTTTTCAGGACATCCTGGGCTTTAAGAATAAATCTACTACAGTAATGTCACTTGAATTTTGAAAAAGGACTCTAAAGACAAAAGAAAAAATAAATTGGAATTTGAAACTCAAAGATTTTTACTGATAACACAAAGAAAACATGAGTGACTAAGCATTTTATTTACACAGACTTGTTCTCCATCTCTTAGGGACAAAACAGTGAAAAAATAAATATTCTTTGACTAACGGTTTTCAAAATATCTAAATATATACAAAAAAGTTCATGTGCTCTTTTGTAGTTAGATTAATTCATGCCATTCCATCTTGCTATTGGAGGACAGCCCCTCCCACAATACATTGCATGTAAACATTGCCCTCAACAAATATGGCGCTACCCACCGAAGAAAGCCAAAGTACATGATGGAAAATAGATTAAAATGGACAAAAAACACTTATTATCAGATCTAACGCCGTGGATTTGATCTTTAAAGGCCCTGAAAAGTCACCGAAGTTCCTGGCTAGAACGGTGTCATCGAGGGCTACAGAGACATCGAGGGTAGCACACGAACGGTAAAGTGGTCAGCTTTCAGAGGAAAAAAAGAGTGTCTATGGTTGTAATGGTTCAAAAGTTATTAACATTTTTCTAAACTGTGTCACTTCTTGTTGTATATGACAAGACTGTCCTCAGAGACCCCGGGATGTTGGCCAAGTTCCAGGCTCACTAGAAAATGTTCTGTAAGAGCTACGAATGCATGAAGAACACACTTAGAAAGGCACAACACAGAGCTTTCACAGGAAACAAGAAGTTAGGGTCTACGACTTACGGTTCAACATTTACTGAGCAATTTACAAAGGGGTGTGCCTGGTGAGCTCTAGGGGTTAAGGAAGCAGTTGTGATGAACAATGGCCACATGTTGGGATTTGCATGTTAATCACAACATTTGAAGGACTCCATGGTGCCACTTTTGGTTAAATTACAAAGCAGATGGATCCTCCAGATTCCATATCTGTCATCAGAGAAATCCAGCTTGCAAAGCTCCAGTCTGAAACAACGGTGCCAGGTCTGCAAACAGACCTGACCAATCAGGGTCTTCTGAGGAGAATGAGGCAGTAGCCACGGTTGGGGTTCAGTAGCCATGACTGCTGTCATTGTAGCAGTTAGCTTGAATTTAGCAGCAGTTTTATCAGAGCTGGACCATATTTCCTTATTGAAACGAGAGCACAGAGCCACACTGAAAGCTCCTCTTAGCAGGGAAGATGTTTTTGTACCTGTGTTTGTAACCTGTGACAGCACCTGTCTGTTGAGCTCAGGTTACTACGGGAACTTTTCTTACTACCTCATTTTGTCTTGTCGACTCTTGCCCTTCCTAAAAGCCATGTATTTGAGTTTTCCAGGATAAATGTGAGTGCACTGGACATATTAAACAGTCTGTGTGGCATGTCAGGTTACACTTTTGTGTTGTTAAATGCTAACCAAAAGCACAGGCTTTTACATTTTGTGCCAGATAGTCAAATTCATTCTTATATCACCATAACATTGCATCTGCTTCCACTCAGATGGTGACTGGGCTGATCAGCATCAGAGAGAGTAGCGTGGCTGCAGCTATAGCAGCAGTTTGATCAGAACTGGACAACATTTCTTTAGTAAGAGCAAAGAACCTCACTGAAAGATTCTCTCCTGACCGGATTCAGCAGGACTTTGATTCACCAACTGGCTCCACTGATAGCGAACAATCCTGGGCTGATGTGACAGCAGCTGTCTGTTGAGCTCATGCTTTTTACTCCCCAAGGCAGTAGGAGTCTTCTATGTCATTGTGCCGCTCTCACTGGCCTGTAATGAATGTGATGGACAAAAGATTCTGTTGCCCTGATGGATGTGAAATATATCCCATGCAATAGAGATGTGCCGATTTGGTGTGTCAGGCTCATGTTACCATCAGTTCTAACTAAATACTGCAGAGTCTCTGTGTTGCAGGCATGTGGAGAAGACTAGAGATGGTGCTGCTGCTGTTGTAAATACACAGACATGATGCCTCAGGTCCAGTAGAGGCTCAGGGGAGGTTGATCTTGAGTGACTCCTGCTTTTGACAGCCTATTGTCCCATGCAGTAGTTGCATAAATGATGTGATAGTAGTATGGACATGCCTGTTATTGTGTATGTTATATCTGTAGGTGTACATAACACTACTGGACAGTCACAGCAGGCAGCTGAAGACAGTTACCTTTCTTTTAATTAGAAAAAGAATCCAGTAAAGGCAGAAGCTTTCAGAAGAGTCTCAAAAGTGATTGGACAAGCGTTCTTCCTTGGCATGTGCAGCTCTGGTGATTATCCTACTGAGGCACAGTCATGGTTTACTATCATTGGAGCTAGTTGGTGAATCACTTCCTTAAACCAGTGAGAAGAAAATTTGTGTTTCGTAGATTATTTCTTTGTTGTAACAATGCTTCTTGGTAATAAATCTTAAACTGTTGGAAAGCCTGTTTGTTCCCCTTATAAATGGTGCCACATTTGTAAGGATCATGCATTTGTGGGATGAGCAGCAGAACTGAGTATGTGGGTTGCGTCCATGATAAATTTACCAAATCTTCTTTGCCAGTGGCAAACAGCTGATTCTGCTGTTGACTCTTGTTTGGTGTTTGATGGATTGGATGATTAAAGTTTGAAGAAACAAGACATTGACAATTTAACAATTCATTCATTTAACAAACAGGAGCCTCAGTAGCGTGTGGAAGAACCATACACAGCCACAACAGCCTTTTGTGGTTGTTTATTGGTCCCATGCATGTCTTCCTGTGTGCATATGCTCTGTGTGGACTGATGCAGCAGGAAGCAGCTCTGAAATAGACTCTGAACCTGGAGAAAAGTGGAGCGGCGTGCACTCCACTTTTGAAATTAGAGACGGACTATAGAGAAAAGATTTCTTCCAGAGAGGATGGCGAGGACGGGAGGCTACAAACACAGGCTGGAAGACAAATTTTCTGGCTTTCTTGGCTTTTTGAACAACTAAATAAATGTGTACATTTAATGTGTTGGTATATGTTTATGACACTTCTTTATTATAACTCATATTTTTGAAATCCTCAGTGACCTTGTTGTGGTTCTGTAAGTAGAACTGCTTTGCTGGCTCTCTTACGTCTATAGGTCTGCCTAGAGTGAATTAAACTAGATTGAATTGGCCACAAAAGTGGAACTGAAAGAACATTCTGGCCTCCAACAGATCTCACATTAATGTACATCAATACTTCATTTTTTAAAGAGAAAATTCAGCCTTTTTTCCTGCATTGTAGACTTCTGGATTGGAGGGTGATTGCAAACATGAGGGTGGAAGATCAAGCTTTAACAAGGACTGATATCAAAATGCATGAAGCTGTCAGCTTTTTAAATCTTATTCGACTAGAACAGGGGTTTCAACCTTGTCAGCCCGTGACCCCCAAAATAAAGGTACCAGAGACCGGGGACACCCACTGAACCTGAAGGTGGCTGAACACAGACATGCACAATCAAGATAGTCATGTGCAGACTAGGTCACCCATAGGTGGGATAAATGGGAGAGCCTCCTGGTGCTCCAGCCAAACTGGGAAACCATGGAGGTCAACAAAATCATGGTCCATTATAAAGTTAAGCTGTGATATGAATATTTTATAATAATCTAATAAAATAACCACTCTTATCAAAGAAACAAATATATTTTTTAATCATTTTGTAGTAAAAAGCCTTCTTAAAAATGGGTTAATAATTGCAAGGAAAAGGTGGAAAAAGTGGTGAAATTGGATTTTAAAAGTAGCAGAAGTGGAAACAATTACATGGAAATGGCAACAAAAAAATCAGTGGCAAAAATTGGTTTAAGTGGAAAAAATGGGCATAAATAGTGGTAAAGCAGAGTTCAAAAGTGGCTGAAATGGCTGTAAAATGGCAACAATGTCCAGAAATTGGTGAAAAATGGAATTGAATAATTGATATGAACTGGCAAAAACTGTTAACTGAGAAAGAGAAAATAGGCAGATACTGGCAGATTGGTTGAACTAGCAAAAATTGGCATGTCAGTGAAATGTGGGTAAAATGGGAAAAATTTTGTATAAAAAAATGGTAAAAAGGGGTTAATAGTGGCAAACATGGGTCAACAGAGACAACATTAGGCTTAAGTGGCAAGAACTGGATTAGAAGCAGCAAAAGCAGGCAGAAAAAAAGTTTTGGAAAGGGTTTAAAAATGAGAAAAATAGGTGTTAAATGACAAAAATGTATTAAAACTAATAAAAATGTATGAAAATGGGTTAAAAATTGGTGTAAAGTGGCAACGGTGTAATTTAAAAATATTCTTAGGTTTATTTAGGGAACCTAGGGACCTCCTCTCAGTGTCCCATGACCCCCAAGGTTGAGAACCCCTGTATTAAAGGAACATGCCAGAAAAATAAAGCTTGTTAACTTTGAACATTTTTCTTTGCTTTTATTTGTTTTTTCTAGAAATTTTCATGCTCTCCACCACCAGGCTATGTGTTTTTTTCCTGTTTCTCTGTCCCATATTTAGTCATTGTAATGCATTCAGTGATTTTTGGTCATGAATGATAGTTGGACACTGGATCCAACAGCTCAATCCACACTGGAAATCATATCGTCTCATCATCTCCATCTGTTGCTTGTTATTTAGAAAATGTTTGAATCAACAATCAAAGGTTGTTTTAGCAGTCCTGTTGGATGTGTTTGTGAGGAAACAGGTGCCAAAGACGGTCACTTCCCAGAGGCATATCCTAATAAATGTGTTTATTCTCTGATTTATCATCCTGTGCCATCAGCTGTTGGTGTGTTTGCTATGTGGCTACATTTGTCTCTAGTTCCATTAGTCTATCCCACAATACTACCTAGCATAGTCAATGTGAGAATGTTCTAGTGCTCTGAATGAGTGCAGCAGCATGTGTGACTGGCTTAGGAAAAGATGCTGCTCACAGTTGAACAGTGCAGCCAGCAAAAACAGACCAGCTTACATAAACCAGGGCTACGGTGGCTACCAGCAGACATAAACCAGGGCTACAAGGGCTACCAGCAGACATAAACTCGGGCTACAATGGCTACCAGCAGACATAATCTAGGGCTACAATGGCTACCAGCAGACATAAACGGTGGCTAAACTGGCTACCAACAGACATTAACCAGGGCTACAGTGGCTAACAGCAGACATAAACCAGGGCTATGGTGGCTACTAGCAGACATAAACCAGGGCTACAAGGGCTACCAGCAGACATAAACCGTGGCTACACTGGCTACCAGCAGACATAGACCAGGCTTCAATGGCTACCAGCAGACATTAACCAGGGCTACGGTGGCTACCAGCAGACATAAACCAGGGCTACGGTGGCTACCAGCAGACATAGACCAGGGCTACAGTGGCTACTAGCAGACATAAACCAGGCTACAATGGCTACCAGCAGACACAATCCAGGGCTACAGGGGCTACCAGCAGACATAAACCAGGGCTACAGTGGCTACCAGCAGCGTAGACCAGGGCTACAATGGCTACCAGCAGACATAAACCAGGGCTACAGTGGCTACCAGCAGACATAAACCATGGCTACACTGGCTACCAGCAGACATAGACCAGGCTACAATGGCTACCAGCAGACATAAACCAGGGCTATGGTGGCTACTAGCAGACATAAACCAGGGCTATGGTGGCTACCGGCAGCGTAGACCAGGGCTACAATGGCTACCAGCAGACATAAACCAGGGCTACAGTGGCTACCAGCAGACATAAACCAGGGCTACAAGGGCTACCAGCAGACATAAACCGTGGCTACACTGGCTACCAACAGACATTAACCAGGGCTACGGTGGCTACCAGCAGACATAAACCAGGGCTACGGTGGCTACCAGCAGACATATACCAGGGCTACAGTGGCTACCAGCAGACATAAACCGTGGCTACACTGGCTACCAACAGACATTAACCAGGGCTACAGTGGCTACCAGCAGACATAGACCAGGGCTATAGTGGCTACCAGCAGACATAAACCAGGCTACAGTGGCTACCAGCAGACACAAACTAGGGTTACAGTGGCTACCAGCAGACATAAACCAGGGCTACGGTGGCTGCAAGCAGACATAAACCAGGGTTATAGTGGCTACTAGCAGACATAAACCAGGGCTACAGTGGCTACCAGCAGACATAGACCAGGGCTACGGTGGCTACCAGCAGACATAAACCAGGCTACAAGGGCTACCAGCAGACATAAACTAGGGCCACAGTGGCTACCAGCGGACACAAACCAGGGTTACAGTGGCTACAGGCAGACATAAACCATGGCTACAGTGGCTACCAGCAGACACAAACCAGGGCTACACTGGCTACCAACAGACATTAACCAGGGCTACGGTGGCTACCAGCAGACATAAACCAGGGCTACAAGGGCTACCAGCAGACATAAACCGTGGCTACACTGGCTACCAACAGACATTAACCAGGGCTACAGTGGCTACCAGCAGACATAGACCAGGGCTATAGTGGCTACCAGCAGACATAAACCAGGCTACAGTGGCTACCAGCAGACACAAACTAGGGTTACAGTGGCTACCAGCAGACATAAACCAGGGCTACGGTGGCTGCAAGCAGACATAAACCAGGGTTATAGTGGCTACTAGCAGACATAAACCAGGGCTACAGTGGCTACCAGCAGACATAGACCAGGGCTACGGTGGCTACCAGCAGACATAAACCAGGCTACAAGGGCTACCAGCAGACATAAACTAGGGCCACAGTGGCTACCAGCGGACACAAACCAGGGTTACAGTGGCTACAGGCAGACATAAACCAGGGCTACAGTGGCTACCAGCAGACACAAACCAGGGTTATAGTGGCTCCCAGCAGACATAAACCAGGGTTACAGAGGCTACCAGCAGACATAAACCAGGGTTACAGTGGCTACCAGCAGACATAAACCAGGGTTACAGTGGCTACCAGCAGACATTAACCAGGGCTACAGTGGCTACCAGCAGACATAAACCAGTCATTTTTTTACGTAAAATCTTACATTTTTATCTCATCTTTAGACCTGTTGTTACACAGTATTTTGAAATTTTACTGATATTTTGACCTAAAAATCTCATGATTTTGAATTGTATCTGATATTTTCACGTTTTTAACTCAAGACAGTGAATTTTATCTCATATTTTCACCGTTTTAACTCTTCATTTAGAATTTCTTATCATTTCTTGACCGTTTCAACTCCTATAACTTTTAATCCTAAATACTGACCTTTTGGATTTGAGTTTAAATATTTTATCTCATCTTTTGACCTTTAAAACCCATGGTTTAAAATTTTATTTAGTACTCTGTGAAAAATCATGATTTTTAGTTTTTGACTCTTTTGATCTCAGAATCATGTATCATCAGTGTTACATTTTTCCCCTTTAATTTTTTAGTGGTGAAGATGAGGTTGACAGTTTATGTGAATTTTGACCCAGTTAGGCCCTCAGGGTAGACCCAATTTCATAATTTGGCCCCTGCTGTGATTGAGTCAGTAACATGTAGATCTCCATGTTTTCACATGTTTACAGCAACCATGTTCCAACACATCTAGAGTGTTAAGACGCAGATTTTGGATTTCACTTCAGAGGGTCTTTGAATGAACTGATGCTCTTGTAGAGCAGAGCTATTCCCAGAAAACCACCATGCAATAAAACCCCAGTTTGGTTTGATAAAGCCCCCACCCACTGTTTCACAAAAGGAGAAGTCTGATGTTGTTCCATGCATTTGTTCTGGGATTGCCTTTTGGATCATCTTCGATTACAGTAAATACAGCCAATGGGTAAACTGCACCAAATGTTTGAAAGTCTATTTGTGAGTAAACAGAGGAGAAAGTGAAGAACGTCTTTGGAAAAACTAGCTAAATATCGTCTCCTTTCAGCCTCATGTTGTAAGTGAACTGGATCAGGCAGCTGTGCTTCCACAGATTTTCATTTAAATATCGCCCGGTGCAGCTTTTTCCTCCACATACTGTGATTATCATACTGTAGCTGAACATCTGGACACCATGCCAGATAATTTCTCTGTGTAGAGGCTGACTGAATATGAATTATGTGAATATGTAATTAATGCAAAGATTCATGCATAATTGAATGATTAAATATATCCACATCGCCCACTGTGAGAGCCGTTGAAGAGAAACCGACCCACAAAAGAAAGCTTTAGTCACACTGAGCACAAGTTACAGAGCATTGGCATATTTTGTTTCCTGCTTCTGTACTTTTCTTCAGAAATATCAGGATCCAAATCTACTGAAAATGTTGGGATTGGCACATCGGGACTATAAAACAAGCTGTAATTGATGCAACACATCAAATGAGGCAGGATGTTCCAGATCCTCAATGGTTTTAGTCTGCAAATACGTCATTCTACTCAAACAGTGATTACGTCTGGGCTCCTTTAAGTCTGTCGGACCATTCTGGAGTCAGACATGTCAACAGATTTTGACCATTTAGAGTCAAACATCCTGCCAGTGCTGTTTAACACTAATATAGTCCTCTATCTCCAAAATCTGACAGCCCAGACATGATTGAAGGTCTGCATTCCAGCCCTCCCCTATAGTCATGAACTCTGGGTAAAGACTGAAAGAAGGACATCGAGGGTTCAAAGGGAGGGAGCTTGAACTAGAGCTCCTTGTCCTTGAAAGGAGCCAGTTTAGGGGGTTTGGCCATGTGATTAGGATGCCTCCTGCACACCTCCCTGTGGAGGTCTCCTGGGCACATCCAACTGGGAGGAGACCCCTGGGGTAGACCCAGGATTTGCTGGAGTGATTATACAGCTCATCTGGCCTGGGAACATCTTGGAATCCCACAAGAAGAGCTTGAAGGGGAGACGAGTGTCTGGGCTGATTTGCTTGGCCTGCCGCCACCACGACCCAGCCCCGGATAAGCAGAAGAAAATGATCTAGAGATGGTTTGTTGGTCTGCATTATCAAATCTTGTGTCATTGTGATTCCTGCAGCTGTGCTTGCTCTCACACCTTGTCCCCCTGTGCATGGCCCCTACCACACATGTATACCACAACATGCATCCATGTTGCATCATTTTTGAGGACAGCTGACACACCAAACCAACAGGGGACACATGGCAGCCATCATATGTGCAGTTCATTGAAAGCTCTGCTGTAAGACATGCATGAATCAGGGAGCACTGTTTTAGGAATATCAGCCATCAGTGTAGAATGACTGCTTGTCAGGGGTAAAACTGGGAAAGTAGCTGCTCTTTGAGCCTTTACTGGCCATACTATGGAACTATTAAGTGGATTTTCTGTATCTGTGCCAACAACAAACCTTGTTTATGACAGCTGATGGTCAGAGGAGATAGTCCAGATCATCAGGGATTT
This sequence comes from Cheilinus undulatus, assembly GCF_018320785.1. Lineage (NCBI taxonomy): Eukaryota > Metazoa > Chordata > Actinopteri > Labriformes > Labridae > Cheilinus > Cheilinus undulatus. Next base: position 1,362,952 of record NC_054872.1, read on the forward strand.
ATAAAGTTCTCAGATTAAGAGAGAGCTGAGTGTTTAATAGAGGAGTGAATCACATGAACGCCCAGTGTAAATGCACCTGGTGAGCCTCAGTCACACAGAAGCATGCAGAATAAATCTCTGCTCAGCGCTGACAGGCTTTTCCACGTGTGCGTAAACACAATCTCAGTGAGCACGCTGGGTGTTACAGGCCCGCAGAGCATCATCACTTATTGATGCACATTGTATCTCAGACTGGATTTCCGTGTTACTGCATGCCCAATTTAACTGCTGCTTCTTCACATCCTCTCCCCTTTCCTCTTGAGCTGCTGTGGCATCTGCAGACGGCGTGGGAAAACGACACCAGCAGCTGGAAACGGGACAGTCGGCTCACGCAGACGCCACCAGGGAACGCCAGGGAGCGAGCGCTCGCAGCTAAAAGTTCTCCAAGTATTGTTAGTGTGCTCTCATCATGTTTACATTCAACATGGTAAATGTGGTGGATTTCTCTGTATTTCAGTGATACTAAACCCCTTTTCTTCAGGCTCAACCCTTTTCCTACAATCACTGATCCTAAAAGAACAAGTTTGTGATGCCCATGAAGAAACATTTTTGTACTTTAACATCTAAACATCCGAACTCAAGGCCCGGGGCCAAACCCGGCCTGTGAAGCAGTTATACACGGCCCACCAGATCATATGATTTTTTTATTTTCACTGGTCCACCAGATCACATGATCTTTTTATTTTCACTGGTCCACCAGATCACATGATCTTTTTATTTTCACTGGTCCACCAGATCATATGATTTTTTTATTTTCACTGGTCCACCAGATCACATGATTTTTTTTATTTTCACTGGTCCACCAGATCACATGATCTTTTTATTTTCACTGGTCCACCAGATCACATGATTTTTTTTATTTTCACTGGTCCACCAGATCACATGATCTTTTTATTTTCACTGGTCCACCAGATCATATGATTTTTTTATTTTCACTGGTCCACCAGATCATATGATCTTTTTATTTTCACTGGTCCACCAGATCATATGATTTTTTTTATTTTCACTGGTCCACCAGATCATATGATTTTTTTATTTTCCCTGGTCCACCAGATCATATGATATTTCATTATAACTGGTCCACCAGTATGAGGTCTGCAGATTTCCTCTAGTATAAAAATGTAAACTTAACCTTGATGATTTATTATAACCTTGTTGAGTCATAAAAACTAGTAAACAGTGAATATAATTGAATAAAAAGTCAGGAACGTGGGGAAGAAATTTGTGTTTTCTCTATATTTTTAATTTTGCATCTCACAGTTAAAAGTTCTGTGTTTGACTTTTTATTTCATATCTAATCCTTTACGTCTCATAACTTTGAATTTTTATCTCATATTTTTACCTTTTAGTTTCATAATTTTAAATTTTAAATCCTATTTTGACATTTTAAAGTCATGATTTTAACTTTTATCTCATGTTTGGAACTTTTTAAACTCCTAACTTTGACTTTTATCTCATTTTTTTACCTTTAAAACTCATGATTTTCATTTTTATCTGTTCTTTTACCTTTAAAAATCATGATTTTGACTTTTCTCTCACATTTTGATCTTTTTCAACTCTTGACTTTAACTTTTATCTTATTTTTGTAACTTAAAAACTCATGATTTTTAATTTTATTTCATATTTTGACATTTAGAACTCATGATTTCGATGATTACCTCATGCTTCTGTGTGATTTTGATTGTAAAAAATAATGATTATAAATTTTATCTCAATTTTTAAGTTTTAAAATTCATGGTTTCAGTATTCTTTCTGATATTTTGCCTTTTAAAAACAGTATTTTGACTTTAAATGTTATTTTTTTACCTTTAAACTTATAAGTTTGACTTTTTATCTCAAATTTTGAGTTTTTAACTTATCATGTTCACCTTTTAATCTCAAAATCATTTATCATCAGTTTCAACCCATCATTCATTTCTGGTGAAAATAAAGTTGACCTTTTATGGTTAAATGTCGACCCTGGTAGGCCCTCAGGTTAGACCCAAGTTCAGAATCTGGCCCCTGCTGTGACTGAGTCTGACCCCTGGTCTAAGCCTTCGACCACTTCGACATACAGGGCTGTGTTAAAGTCTTGTCCCAGTCCTGATCTCCTGTTTTTTTCATATTTGTCACACTCACGTTTCGGATCATCAAACAAATAATAACAGTAGACAGAGATAAGTCCCCCCCCCCTTAATTATGAATTAACTATGACAAAGCACCTTTTTGTAAAGCTGGGTTCAGTTTGTTTATCCACACCCTGCATTTGGACTCCAGCCAACCACACTGAGAGCCATTATCCACAAACGGAGAAAACCTAGCAGTGGCTGGCCTTCCAAAATAACAGGAGGAGGCCCCAGAAGAACCCAGACCCACATCTAAAGACCTGCTGGCATCACTGACTCAGTTAAGGTCAGAGTTCATGACTCAACTATAAGAAAGACACTTGGCAACAATGGCATCATGGGAAAGTTTCAAGGCCAAAACCACTGAGAATAAAGAACACAAAGGCTCGTCTCACATTTGACTAAAAACATCCTGATGATCCCCGAGACTTCTGGGAAAACATTCAGTGGACTGACCAGGCAAAAGATGAACTTTCTGGTCCTGTTTATCTGGAGTCAAACTAACACAGCATTTCATAAAAAAATAAAATAAATAAAATAAAATGAAAAAAAACTTAATACCAATGGTCAGACATGGTGGTGGCAGAGTGATGGTCTGGACCAGGACCTGGACCACTTGAACCATGAATGCTGCTCTCTTCCAGAAAATCCTGAAGAAGAACGTCCGGCCATCAGCTCATGACCTCAACCTCAAGCACTCTTGGGTTATGGATCAGGACAACAATCCCAAACACACCAGCAAGTCCACCTCTGAATGGACTAAAGACTAAATGAAGGTTTTGCAATTAAATGCCACTGATTTCCCATTCTGCCACTATTTGATGCTTTTTGACCATTTTCCCTCCTTTTTTCTGATTTTTGCCTATTTTATTCACTTTTTACTCGTTTTTCTCCATGTTTTTGCTATTTTTGGACAATTTCTTCCACATGTAAATCGTTTTTTGCCATTTTCAACCATTTTTGCCAATTTCTGCCCTATTTGGCCACTTTTCTCCCAGTTTTTGCCATTTTATGCCTGTTTTGCCCCTTTTCATCAAGCTTATACCACCTTTTTTGCCGCTTTTTGCCCATTTTTGCCCATTTTGTTCACTTTTCACTCTTTTCTTGCAACATTTTGCCACTTTTAACTCATGATTTGGTCACTTCCCACACATTTTTGCCACTTTTCTCCCAGTGTTTGCCACTTTAGGCCCATTTTTGCCACTTCTTTTTATTACTTTCCTCCCCTTTCTGACAGTATTATCCTGCTTTTTGCCATTTTTGCCACTTCTCCCCCATTTAAGTGTCTTTTTACAATTAAATGCTACTTTTTGCCCATTTTTACCGCCTTTTTTTAATGATTTTTGCCCATTTTAGTTACTTTTTACTCATTTTTCTCCACGTTTTTGCCACATTCTGCCCTATTTGGCCACTTTTCCCCTAGTCTTGCCATTTTATGCCTATTTTGCCCCCTGCCACCTATCTTTTATCACCTTTTTTGCCACTTTTTTAACCGTTTTGGCCACTTTTTTTCTGGTTTTTGCCCATTTTGGTCACTTTACATTCATTTTTTGCAACATTTTGCCACTTTTAACCCATTATTTGGTCACTTCCCACCCATTTTGGCCACTCTTCTCCCAGTGTTTTTGACCATTTTTGCCACTTTTCTCCCAGTGTTTTTGACCATTTTGGCCACTTTTCTCCCAGTGCTTTTGACCATTTTGGCCACTTTTCTCCCAGTGCTTTTGACCATTTTGGCCACTCTTCTCCCAGTGTTTTTGACCATTTTTGCCACTTTTCTCCCAGTGCTTTTGACCATTTTGGCCACTTTTCTCCCAGTGCTTTTGACCATTTTGGCCACTTTTCTCCTGTGTTTTTGACCATTTTGGCCACTTTTCTCCCAGTGTTTTTGACCATTTTGGCCACTTTTCTCCCAGTGTTTTTGACCATTTTGGCCACTTTTCTCCCAGTGTTTTTGACCATTTTGGCCACTTTTCTCCCAGTGTTTTTGACCATTTTGGCCACTTTTCTCCTGTGTTTTTGACCATTTTGGCCACTTTTCTCCCAGTGCTTTTGACCATTTTGGCCACTTTTCTCCCAGTGTTTGCTGCTTTTTGACCATTTTTGCCACCTTAGACTTATTTTAATTGCTGCTTTTCGCCACTGAGATTGTGGCTCTTGCCATTTTTCAACAGTTAGGCTCTTTGGTTGAGCAGGGTTGAGTAACACTGATTTACACAGATGCATTGCTCAGCTCTGTCTTACTTGTTTTGTAGTTGTTTCAACAAAAATGCCGCTGTGAGGTGCTTTTACCCAACAGAAAATTCCTTCCATGAATGGATTGAACATAATGAGAGAGGAAAGCTGTTAAAGCAGAGCTAACTACCCACTGGATGCTTTAGAGATGCTTTACAAGCCGGTCGTATCATGAACCCAGAAGGCCTTGTCACATTTAAGTAGCTTTTCCTCATCATTATGTGAAATTCATCCATGAAATGTAAAGAGGCTTTACTGTTTAGTAAACTCACCTTATGGAGAGCACTTTTAAGGTCCTAATTTAGAAAACAAGCAGCAGTGTAGGAGGGCAGAGCTGAGCCGTCTCCTGGGCCCGTTCCTCCACCGTGTCGCTCTAATTCTGCTGAATGTTTCAAACTGCTCCAACGTCTGCAGATAAATCTTTCTCTCCATGTTTTTCTACGAGAACCTGCTGCTAGTCTAAGCTGCTTTCAAACAGGCTTTTCATAGATATTGATTTCCTCTCCTGTAAAATTAAATGGCATGGCCATGTTTGCACTAGGAACAGCCACATAGCTCGGGGCTGTAGGGAACGCCGCGCAGACTCGGGGGACACGGCGCCATCATGGCTGCCTGCTGGTGGCGAGTTGGATTGATGGCGGCTGCTTAGGGTCATTGGATTACAGAGTTTTTATGACACTCAACAATCAGCCTCCGCTGTACGGCTGAGTGCGGCTGTATAGCTCAGAGGAAAGGCCGGCCCACAGCGAGGAGAATGGAGAGGCCGTAAATCTAGCGGCGAGAGCAGACACAGGAAGGAAAAAGGTGCATTTAGTGCATGCCGTTATTTACACAGGCCTGATCGTATGAATGAATAATGGTTCATAAAACTGTATATCATGAGGACGTTTCCTCCTCTGATGTCTGTCTGCTGGTTTAATCTTATTCTCCATGCATGTTATTGGTGCATTAATCCAACAGCACGTAGAGGAAGAGAGATTGATGGAGTTCATCTTTAGCAGGTAAATATTAAAGTGGAATAAACGTATATAAATAAAGAGGAATATGAATAAGAGAGCAGATTGCCCCTCACCTGTGAGAGAGAATGAATGAGCTCCGTTTAGCTTGAATGGAGGAGGAACAGATGTGGAGCAGTGATGCAGATGGGATGGGGCGCGGCTGCGTGGTAATCCTCAGTTTACGCTGCGTCTGGGCCCCCGGCGGCCAGTAAATGATTAGCTGCTCTGAGGGTTTGCTTTGACTGGGGGCTCCTCTGAGCTGTCGTCCTTGTTTGGTGCAGTGCAGTATGCAGGGTTTTCGGGGCATGGTGCTGTGATCGCTGGCCTCACGTTAAAGGACAATCCTGGCATTTTTAGATCTCATCTGGAGGATTTGGAATCGTCTGGGTAACTGTGCTTAATCAAAGATTTGATACTTTAACTCAGTGATACTCAACGTGGGGCTCTTTTGTGGTGGTTTGTAGCTCTTCTGTGTCTAAATTTGGAATATTATTCCCCCAGAAAACCTTAAAACAGGGAAACTTTGACCTCAGAAATTATCCACTGCAGGTCATTAATCAGTTTGTTTCCCACACTTACACATTTGGCTTTAATTGTCAAACTTTTCTTTTTATCTGTATATTTCCAAATCCATTATTTGTCATTTTTAGTCCCATTTTTCTTTTTTTGACACTTTTAATCCATTTTTTTTGCTGTTTTAAGCCCATTTTTGACACCTCTTTTTGCCTGTCTGGCCAATTTTATCCTGTTATTGCCCCTTTTCACAATTTTTTTTTTTTGCCACTTTTTGCCTATTTAAGCTGCCTTATACCATTAAATGGCATTTTTTTCTATTTTTGCCCATTCTTTGCTGCATTCAGCCCATTTTTCACACCTTTGTGATGCTTTTTGCCCATTTTAATCATTTTTCACTCTTTTTTTTGCCACATTTTTGCTTCTTTTTGACTGTTATTGCCAGCTGTAATTTGTTTTTTTGTTCACTTCTCACTCATTTTTGCCACTTTCTGCCCCTTTCACTTTTTCTCCCCATTTTTGCTACTTTTCACCCATTTTTTGCCTATTTTGCCCCTTTTCACCAATTTTATACCACCTTTTTTCCTGCTTTTTGATCTTTTTAACCACCTTTAACTTATTTTTATCGTTGCTTCAACACATTTTTGACACTATTCACCACGTACATTGTGGCTCTTGCAAAGTTTTTGTCTTTTTTTTAAACAACTTGGCTGTTCTGTTGAGCAGGGTTGAGTAATACTGCTTTAACTGTTTGGTTTTTCTAAAGCCCAGCTCAGACCAAAGCTTCGTGATGAGACGAGCTGGAACAGGCAACTCAGGCGCTCTGCAACACGGTTAAAGCTGTGAGTGAAGGAGATGATGCATCAATGCCATAGCAACAACTCAATCAGTCAATTTAAAGAGATTTAAACCATGGTCTTGGTCAATACTGGATTCTGATTGGTTCTCAAAATTCCATTGGTGTCCACTAACTTTTGACATATGGACACCGTTCCAACTTCACAGGTATCTCCAGTCAAAAAATCATTACACTGTTCCAAATAAATGTGCAGCAGCCGTTAGCCGTTACTATAGCAACCTGAGACACTCATATTTTCATCATCCGTCACTTAACTGACATAAATAAAACGACAGACTCCATGTTTAAGACCAGTAACGTAGACGGTCTTATCTTCTATATCTGATGTACGTCTTGTTTCCAGGCTCACCTTAACTCTGAGAGGTGAGTGTCACAAAAACCTGACTTCCCTCCTGTTCTAACTGCTATAAACTACTGTCAGAAGATTCAAATAACATAAACAAAAGAAAAGAAGCCATTATTTCTTTGTAGAGCCAAAGGAAACGCTTCTGAAACGCACCTGCAGGGCGTGGACAGCTCCGTTTCACCTCTGTGACCTTGTAGTGCAGAAGGAGGAATTATTCTGTTTGTTCAAACAGCTGGTCTGATAAAACTAAGCTTTCTATCAGAGACTGTTCATGTTAACGTACAGGTTTATCGTCTGATCACAGATGACTCTCAGTCTCGCTCTTCATGTCTTTCATTGATAAATCCGTTCAGAAAGTGCGCTGAGCGGACTAGTTTTTTGTCCTGTTGTGACTACCCCTAACCCTAACCCGTATCTATGGCCTGTCCTATTTACTGGCGTAGTGAATAATGTTTACATTCCCTAAGAACGTTATGGGATTGGAAGGACTATTCCAGTTATTAGTCAAGCCCTCAGGCGTTGATAGGGGAAAGAAGTTGTTGTTTTAGTAAAACTTTCTATTTTGATCACAAAACATATGAAATTATAAATTAGTAGTTGTATTAATTATTTTTGATGGCTAGTGACCATGGTATAAGCGGGTTAATGGATTTCACAGAGCTCTGCTGCACGTCGGCCAGTAATCCGTGATAATTGGACACCTCGTCGGGCATTAACCCTTAATTAATTCTGAAGTTACTGCCCAATAAATCTGCCTCTGTCAGAGTATTACCCGTTAGCTGTTTTATTTCCCTGCTTCTTTATCAATAAGATGTAACATCCTCCTGTTTTAATCCTGCTTATACCTGATGGAGGAGACTGGAGTGTTTAAGGCTGAAGCTCCATAGTCTTTTTAAAACCTCTTCTTCCCATGTCACATTTATCTGCTTGCAATTGTCTGAACCCAGCCGTGTGCAGTTTGAGGGACTGAATATCAGGCAGCATCAACAGAAGACCCAATTCAAGCTGCAGCTAGTGCTGCCTGATTAAAAAAAGCCACATTACAACTATACTGGTCAATACTGGAATGTGATACCAATATGAACGGTAAATGGTATCATGAGTCTACTCGACTGGTTATCAAGGAAAATGCAGAGAATAATGATTGTTTTTTAAGAGTGTATTTCTCAACTCAGAACAGACAAATGAAACATAAACACAAACATAAATATAAACAGCCTGAGGTGCTGACAGCAGGACTGTCAGCTCCTCAGGTTGTGTATCTTTGTGCTCCTTAATGTCATAAACAGTTTTCCTTTTTGTAAATAAAGGCACTTCTACAAAGTAGAAAAACTTAAAGGCCTATCTGCAGGCATTTTAGACAGACTTTCAAGTATGACTGAATACTCCATATTTGCAGCCTTTTATGCAATTGTGATTGTGATTAGATGAATCATACATACTAGCTGCAACAGACAGCTGATGCAACTGTCTCGTTGCATCATGAATCTTCAGTCTGAACCTGGCATGCATGATGGCCTGTTTCACTTTTCGCCCATCCATCTGGACAACACCTCACTGACCGTGTTTGGAAAGAGCAGAGCCTTTAAAAAATTCCTCAGAGGTGGTTGGATGAACATACTGTCTGGGACATAGCGGGTCAGAGTGATGAGACATGGTGGTGTGCATGTGCAGCTCCAACTAGACTTAAACTCAGCAGGCAGGTGAGATTGTTGGTGACTATCAGTGGAGCTGGTTGGTAAATCAAAGTCTAGCTGAAGCCGCTCAGGAGAAGAGCAGAAACATCTCAACCACCAGGAAAATCTTTCATCTGCCTTCGCGAGGTAAAGTATCTTATCAGGGCCTTAAATCTTTGAAAATTGAATCCTAATTTTTAGATCATTACGGATCATTTCAAAGTGAATGTTTAGTTTCCAGAGACATTAATGTAACTAGGAAAGTGTTTGTGTAGTCACAAACTAAAATTAATCTTTTATTTCGTTTTGATCAGGGGTCATACGCTCAATCGCAATTTAAGAAACTTTATGGGAAAATCCTGGTAAATTTCAGTGGATGTTTGGGGGAACATTTCTTTTAGGGGAAACTTGCCTTGAAATTTTAGGGAATTTTCAGTGAAAGTATAAAGAATTCTATGTGGAATTATTGAGGATTTTTTTTCTTCAGTTTAGTTGATGCTTGGCCTGAACCAGTCCTCATGGCCCATCATCAAAATGACTCCCCAGTCCCTCTCTGGAAGACTGACACCATTTCTGACTGACTAAAGACCCCCAACAACCTCAGCCTCATCCAGGGCTGGATCTTCTGCAGAAACAGGGCCTTCAGGAGGTTTGTGGGCATCATTCTTGGTAAAAAAGCAAATTCCTATTCAAAGAAGAGGCTGAGCTTGTAAACACATCCTCCTTTCTACAGCTATAATCTGCTTCTGTCATTCTTCCACATAGGATGACTGCACCGCGCACCTAATCACCGCAGGTATGGTCCGACCGAAGGTTAGCGACCTTGCCCACTGGAAGCAAGTCTACAGTGCTGATCAGCGGGCAGAGTTAACGGGGGAACTGCAAGTTCACGCAGGAATAGTATGTCAGCAGACTATTGGGCTTAATTAATCATCTATTCCGGTATTAGTCCATGATATTACTGCTTCCACCATTAGGGGAGTACATTAGGAAGTTAAAAGGTTAATTTTTGCTTAAAGGATCTGTGGTTTGATGCTAAATTCTTTAGCTAAATATCTCCAAAGTTAACTTTTCCTCGTCAATGGTGCCCTTGTAGCTCTGTGACCCACTGACCTCTCGGTGACCCTCTCACTGCAGGATGAGATGTAATGTTGATATAGTGATGATTTGCGACCAGGGGTCTGTGCATTGTGTTTTATTTTGAAAGAACCGGATATTCGCTTGGGACTTCCTTTTTTGGAGCGTTCTGATCGACAGGTATTGATGTGGTTTGGCAGCGGCCAGCGCTGAAAATAGACCTGCAGTTTATCTTGAACAAAGCAGAGTGAAATGGCGCTCCAGGCACATGCCGCTGCTGGTCTAGAGCGCCGGTTGTGGAAATGCTCTGATAGACTACACAGGGAGCGATGTGCTCCGCAGTGTGATTCTACAGGGATCACGACTTTCACAGACTTACATCTGATATCTGATACCAACTATCTACCAGGAAAATACAAAGACACCATGACTAGGTTATGGTGAGAGGCTTTAAGTAAATACATCTTCCCAGTCTTTTTCCGTTTGATGTTGTCTCTTTGTTTTTTCATGATTACTATCTGTTTTCTCATTTTCGCTTTACATGTTTACAATAAAACACAACTAACTCAGCAACTCACCAATTCCAAAAAAAGTTGGGGCGCTGTGTGAAATGTAAATAAAAACAGAATTTGATGACTGTCAAATCTCATAAACACATACTTGATTCACAGTAGAACAGAAACAACATATCAGGTGTTTAAACTGAGACATTTTAACATTTCAGGAAAAATATTACCTCATTTTGAATTTGACAGCAGCAACAAACCTCACAAAAGTAGGGACAGGGCCATGTTTACCATCATGTAGCATCCTCTTTTCTTCTAACAACAGTCTATAAATGTCTGAGACGTAAGGAGACCAGCTGATGGGAGAGGAATGTCTTACCAGTTTCAACATCTGACATGTTGTTTATGTTCTGTTGTGTAGAAAAATGGGTTTATGAGATTTGACAATCACTTTAGATGTTTTTTTTTCTTCATTTATTTTTAATGAACAAACTAACAAATGAAGTAAGTAACTAGCTAACTAACTAATAAACAAAGTCACTAACTTACTAGCCAGCTAACTAGTTAGTTAACTAGCTTCTAGCTAGCTAACTAACTAACGCTAGTTAACTAACTAATTAACAAAGTAACTAACTAACTTATTAGCAAGCTAACTAGTTAGTTAGTTAGTTAGCTAGCCTCTAGCTTCTAGCTAACTAACTAACTAATTAACAAAGTTACAAACTAACTAACTAACAAAGTAACTAGCTAATTAAACAACTAAATAATTAACAAATTAACTAGCAAACTACCTAACTAACTAATTAACAAACTAACAAAGAAACTAGTTAACTAACTGATTCACATAGTAGCTAGTTAACTAACTACCTAACTAGCTAGGTATCCAACTAATGCACAAACTAACTAACTTACTATCTAGCTAGATAGCTAACTAATTAATTGGCTAGCTAACTAACTCACTAACTAATAAGCAAACCTCCTAACAAACTTAAAAACTAACTTACTAATCAGCTGGTTAGCTAACTAACTAAATAGCTTACTTACTATCTAGCTAGATAGCTAAAAAACTAACAAATTAGATAGCTAAGTATTTCACTAACTCACTAACTAATAAGCAAACTAACTTACTAACAAACTTACTAACAAACTTAAAAACTAACTTACCAATCAGCTAGTTAGCTAACTAACTAGATAGCTTTCTTACTATCTAGCTAATAAGCTAACTAACAAATTAGCTAGCTTGCTATTTCACTAACTCCCTAACTAACTAATAAGCTAACGAACTAACTAACTGACTAACTTACTTACTTACTAACAAACTTACAAACAAACTAACTAATCAGCTAGTTAGCTAACTAACCAGATAACTAACTTACTTACCTACTTACTTACTATCTAGCTAACGTACTAACTAACTAACTAACTAACTAACTAACTGACTAACTAACTATTAAGCTAACTAGCTAACTAACTAGCAAGCTGACTAGCTAACTAAATAAATCCCTTACTAACCTACTACCTACCTTACTAACTAACTAACTAACTAACTAACTAACTAACTTACTAGCAAGCTAACTAGCTAACTAACTGAATCCTTTACTAACCTACTAACTAACTAACTAACTTACTAACTTACTCAGAAACTAACTAACTAACTAACTTACTATGGAACTATCTAACTAACTAACTAACTAACTAACTAACTACCTACCTTACTAACTTATTCAGAAACTAACTATCTAGCTAACTTACTATGGAACTATCTAACTAACTAACTAACTAACTAACTAACTAACTAACTACCTTACTAACTTATTCAGAAACTAACTATCTAGCTAACTTACTATGGAACTATCTAACTAACTAACTAACTAGCAAACTAATTAAATCCCTTAATAACCTACTAACTACCTTTCTAACTAACTAACTAACTTACTATGGAACTATCTAACTAACTAACTAACTAACTAACTTACTAACTAACTAACTAACTCACTTACTAACTAACTGGCAAACTAATTAAATCCCTTAATAACCTACCAACTAACTACCTTACTAACTTACTAAGGAACTAACTAACTTCTTAACTCACGAACTATTAGCTAGCCATCTTACTACGTAGCAAATTAACTAGCAAACTCACTTACTTTCTATCTAGCTAAGTAACTAACTTATGAACTAACTAACTAACTAACTTATGACCTAATTAATTAGCTAGCTAGCTAATTAACTAGCTAACTAACTTACTTACTATCTGGCTACATAGCTAACTAACTAACTAACTACCTTATTTACTTACTAACTATCTATCTGACTAGCTAACTAGCTAATGAAGTTAATGTTGAAATGAGGACAGAGAGTATCAGAGACTTGGTGCCTGGATGTCTTCTTGTCTGATAGTTTGATTGGGGCCCTCTGCTGGTGCATTTGAAGGGCTTGTTTTCCTTATTTCTATCGTAAAAATTATTTTCTCCACTACAGGAAGTTCTTAACCTCTCCATTTACATCCATAAATATCCATCCTGGTTGTTCTTTTGTGTAGGGATACAGTCAGACCAGGATTTTGTCCCAGACACCAAACACGTTTTTGCCTCATGTAGACGCCAACGTTTCTGGGTTATAATTTTTTTATTTTTTTACTGGCATTGGTTACGTAAACATTGCTGTATTTCTGTTGTAGTCTGGTGATTCATGCAGCTATTCTGCCCTTAAAAGGCTGCGTTTCTTGGCCTCCTGTGGAGGTAGATGAAGTTTTGTCTCATTTACCTCTGCTATCATTGAGATTCAGTTAAAACAGTCATATTCTGCAGCTTTTCCACATTCAGATCGTATATGGGGCTGGAAAAGCTCCTCTCACTGAGACCATCATCCTCTATAATTGGTTTCTTTGTGCACAGACTTCTCTGTGTGGGCAAATGTGAGTGTGCATTCATATGCATTCAACCATGTGTGTGTTCGTGTGTGTGTTAATGCATATGTGTTTGTGCTGGCTTCATGAGATGGGCTCCTCACACACAGCTGGTGGTCCGTGCACCCCCAGAGTCGGGTTAGTCTGCAGCAGCCTCAGCAGCAGGCAGGAAGAGAGGAAAAAGCAGCAGGAGGAGAAGGAGCGGGAGGAGAAGGAGCGGGAGGAGGAAACGGAGGAGAAGCTGAGAGAGGGAGGGACGAGAACGGGAGGCGGAGGAGAGGGAGGACAGGGAGGAAGGGGACAACCATGGTAATCATGGAAATCTGACAGACGAGCATGGAGATGACAAAGAAATGCTCCATTTAAAGTCTATGAGCCATGTGATTTAGTGGAAAATTATGGAGTCTAAAATCCGTTCTGTGAACATTTAACTTCAGTTAAATTAGCAGAATGATTTTCACAAGCATATTTTAACACTGACATCTTCTTTGGGTGGAAAACTCTAACATATGGTGCCTTGACCCTGCAGGAATCATCAGAGCAGAGGGTTATTACATCTGTTCAACTCCACATAACACCGTGCACCTAAACGGAAAACGTATGCACATTTAAAGAGGATTAGGGGTTTGCCTTCAGATCCACAGTCAGCTAAGAAGATTGAAGAATATTTGAGAGATTGGGAAGATAATTCTCTTTTTTCCCTCACATATTGCAATTGCAATTCAATATGCAAAACAAAGAAAAATACAGGAGTAGGATGTTTTGTAAATTTTTCTAGAAAAGGACATTTGGAATGATTGATGACATCAAAGAAGTTGAATTACACTGGCATTTGACATGTTTGAGGTTCAGTAAATCTTGAACCTTCTTATTGCAGTCGGCATGTTGCAATTTAACCTGAAAACTAATTACGCGGCCTTAATATTCACCCAAACTGATCACTGTTTCAAAGCTTTAACCATTCGATTTTTTTTCTAGCTTCAAGCTCCTTCCTCTCTCAGGGATAACTTTTACAACCACACGTTTTTATCTAAAAAAAACCACAGACAGACATAGATAACATAGTATAACTGTCACATTTAAGGGCCGTGTCCACAGCTTTTAAACCTCCATTTCTGAGTGTTTCAGTTACTGCTTGACTGTGAAAGTTCACTTCTGCTTTCCTCTGTAGTATCGCTAACATCAGCGTGCTTCAAACACTACATGGACGAAAGTATTTGGACGCCAGAGCATGCCACCAACAAGGAATGTAATGACATTGCTGCGTCCGAAATCACACACTCATTCTCTCCTCCCTATCCACTCTGTGGTGAGCAGCATATAGTGGACTGTATAGGGGAATTATAGTATAGTAGATTTCACTGAAAACTGAAATTAAATGTGATGTACAGTGCTTAACAAATTTATTAGACCACTACCCAAAGTAAGGTTTCTGCCACAGCTGTCCTAAATTATCAGCATTGGTAATTACCAAAATCATTTTTGATGTTTCTGCAACGGTTAATACACCAATATGTAGAAGCTCTTTAACCCAAATGATATTTTTAATGCTAAAATATAATTATTATTGTTATCCATGAATTTTCAAATTTACTGATTTACAAAAAAAAACCCTGAAAAAAATAGTAAAGCACATTAATATTTCTTGATTAATATGTCAAATTATAGTTAATTACTGTCATTCCTGAACAGAAAAATGAGTTTTAGTGGTTGAATGTTATGCTTGATTCATTTCTGACTTCTCAGAGAAGCCCAGTGAGCCGTCTCAAATTTGGTTGAATTCAGTTTGAAATTCCTCATTCCTGTTCAAAATGGTAAAACGTGGAGAGCTGACTGAAAATGAAAGAGTCCACATTAAAGCACTTCATGATGCTGGATGGTCTCTGAGACAGATATGGCAGGTGGTCTAATACATTTTTTAAGCACTGTATTTTACTCCATAAAATAAAAATACAAATAGATGAAAAAGCTTGTGTCTTTAGTGGCAAAATAGTGTACATTTTTGTTTGTAATGTAACTTATTTTTGCATAGATGATGGTTTCATGTCTTGTAATCCTCAGAGTTATTCCGTTTTAAATCCGTTAACAAGAAAGCATTAAAGTTTTTACATATTTTCCTGTGCTCCTCTCATTAGTCCATCATGTTTGATAGCAGCAATTGCTGTGCATGATGGGACATATTGCTGGGCTAGTGAGCAGCAGTTGTTCACTGCTTTTCACAATGCATTGTGGGATAGAATGAGTGCACTATATAGGCTGTGTCTGAGTGATTTCAGACACAGCCTATATAGTGCACTCTGTGCTATATAGTGAATACGCCATTTTGTAGTGGTGTCTAAATTCTGAATGAGCATTTTTATTCATTTTATTCATCATGTTGCACTCACTGCAACTCCAATTCTCAACGTTGGGGTCAGGACCCCATTGGGGGTTGCGAGACACTGAGACGGGGTCTCCAGATGCCTTAAAAAACTAAGAATATTTTTGTAAATTACAACTTTGCCACTTTACACAAATTTTGCCAGATTTTGACACTTTTTTGCCACTTAAAACCTTTTTTTTTTTTCAATTTAAAACTTCCTGTTTTTCCACTTCTAAACTAAATCTTACCACTCTCAGCCTATTGTTGGCTCTGTTGTCCCATTATTGCCACTATTGACTCCTCTTTTCCACTTTATAAGCCACATTTCAAAATTTAGTATGCCAATTTTTGCCAGTTTAACCCAGTTCTGCCTATTTCGGCCTCCGCCACTTTAACACCATTTTCAGACACTTTTCAATCCCTTTTTTCCTCTTAATTTTCCTGCTTTTGCAACTTTGACCCCATTTTTTGCAATTTCTTTCATTAATTTTTGCCACTTTTTTCTAATTTTTGACACTTCTAACCCATTTCTGCTACTTTTAAATCCAATTTCACCACCTTTTCCACTTTTTTTTTGCCATTTTAACCCATTTTAGCTATTTTAACATATTTTGATTTTGCTTTTTACAAAAGAATTTACATTTTTAAGAAGGCTACTTACTACACACATAAATTAAAACGATAATTGTTTCTTTGATAAGCATATACCACAGTTTAACCATGGACCATGATTTTGATGGTCCCCAGTTTGGCTAGGCTCCAGAAAGCTCTCCCATTTAGCTCACCTATGGGTGACCTTGTCTGTACATGACTACTGCAAAAAGCATGTTTTGCCCAAGTCACTGCTAAAGTCAATTATAAACACAAATGATCATAGTAGTAATAAACCATTTAATTATTAATCTTATTTGGATGAGTGGGTCATTTTTAAACTCGATGTAGTAAAACAGAAAGTTTTTTGTTGGTCAAGTATGAAAGGTAAAATAGGAATAATGATCTGCGAACATTTCCATAACATTGAACCTGTTCCCAAAAAAAATGTGAGGGACAAAAATCTCTGCGTCAGTCTGCAAACATATGGAACAATATGAGCTCGATTTTATTTTCTAACGTGCAGAAAATTCAGACGAGAAAACAGACTCCGTGTGCAGAGGTCTCCATAGTCGTTGTTTGGTCTCTGGGCCACAGTCATGCTGGAATAGAAAAGGGCCTTCCCCAAACTGTTGCCACACAGATGGAAGCATAGCATTGTCCAGAATGTCCAGAATTGGCCTTCACTGGAGATAAGGGGTCCAGCCCAGACCCTGAAAACCAGCCCCATACTATTATCCCTCCTCCACCAAACTTCACAGTCAGACAGGTAACGTTCTCCCAGCATCCTCCAGTCCCAGACCCACGTATCTACACTAAGCTCTTCAGAACCACCCGTTTAGGATCACAAATGTTTGTAATGGAGACTGCACTTGATTTACACTTGTGGCAACATGTCTGGTAAAACCCAATAGTTAAGAGGTGTGGCCAAATACTAGCGTGTATTTCCGTTCTTTCAATGATTGATCACTGTGGCCTCACAGGAAGAGGATTCCTGGGTTGGATCCCAGCCAGACTGGGCCTTTCTGTCTGGAGGGAGTTTACATCTTCATCTAGACCACAGACGTGCTTGTCAGGTTGAGTGGTGACCCTAAATTGCCCGTAGGTTTGTGGTTGGTCGTCCATTCCTTCCAGGGTGTAATGCTGCCTGTACCCCAAGGACAGCCGGGATTGGCTCCAGCCTCTGAAACCTCGAACAGGATGAGTGGTGTAGATGATGATGGATATCACCAAGAAAGATGTGGACCATGTAGGTGAACCTGTCATGAAACAGGCAGTAGCTGTAGACCTGGAAACGTTACCCTCATAAAGGATCGGTCTCCTTCCACCACTATCAGAGGTCCCGCCCCTTCACTGATGAGTGTGGCGCTGTTCCAAAGTGTGAGCCCTGTGAGTGCAGCAACGCTGCTGAGAAAGCTCCACTCCATTCACCTTAAAACGCAGAGGGACGGTCCAGATTCCATGTCTGTCATCAGATCCATGTTGAAACGCTCTAGGCCGGTCTGAGAACAGACTGAAGGTGTGAGCAGAACAAGGTGGTAGCTACAGGTCTGGCTTAGTTCAAGTGTTTTTTTTTAAATATATATTTTTGCATATCTTATAGTCTTCTATCTTTTTGCCTTCACAGATCCTTTTTAGCTTTTAATTGGACTAATCACATTTTTTAAGTATGTCTATTCATTTTTCAGATTATATGAGCATTTGTTGTAGGGCTTGTATTATTTAAGATCACACAGACTTACTGTCAGTGCCTTTTTCTGTTTTCATGTATAAGCTGCAACAACCCAATGCCCTTTGATAGATAAATAAAGTTGTTTACACTGAACTGAACTGAAGTAGACGTACAACAAGAGCAAAAAAGTATTTTCCTCCTAGAAAAGCTTTGACTGAAGCTCTTTGTTCTTATAATAAATGAATGCAGTCCAGTTCTGTTGTTTGTTTACGGGCTTGCAGTGCGACTAAACCACGCCTGCTGACACGGCCTCGCTCTCTCTAGACCAGTGATACTCAACGAGTGGCTCTGGAGCCACATGGGGCTTTTTTATGTCTAATTTTGAAATATTATTCCTCCAGAAAACCTTCAAAAAGAGAAACTATGACCTCAGAAATTAACTATTGTAAGTCACATCAGTGAGTTTGAACTCCCGCATTTATACAGTTGGCTTTAATTGGCAACCTTTTTCTGTCTGTAAATTTCCATCGTCCTTATTTGCAATTTTTTGCCAATTTTTAAACTTTTTTTTGCAACTTTTAATCCATTTTCACTGCTTTAAGCCCACTTTGCCATTTCTTTTTTGCCACCTTTAGCCTATTTTTACTACTTTTATCCCATTTGTGCCAACAGTGTTTCTTCTTTTATCCTGCTTTTTGCCATTTGCAATTTTTTCCCTTTGTTGCCGCTTTTCGCCCATTTAAGTCATGTTTTGCCGTTAAATTCCACTGTTTTCAGCATTCTTGCAACTCTTTGCTCTTTGCATTTTTCCCTACATTTTTGCCCATTTTAGTCACTTTTACCCTCTTTTTTTGCAGTGTTTTTTGGAAGTTTTTGCCACCTGTAGCTCATTTTTGGTAACTTCTCACCCGTTTTTGCCACTTTCTGCCCTGTTTTTCCCTGTTTTTCCTCCCAGTTTTTACACCTTTCACCCAATTTTTTGCCATTTAATGCCCACTTTTGTCACTCTTTTGCTGCTGTTTGACCATTATTTGCCACCTTTAACTTAATGTTTTTGGCACTTTCACCACTTAGATTGTGGCTCTTGCAAAGGCATTTTTCAACAGTTTGGCTCTTTGGTTGAGCAGCGTTGAGTAACGCAGCTCTAGACCAGGGGATCTCAACATTGGGGTCCCGAGACACTGAGAGGGGGTCTCCAGAAGCCTTAAAAAAAAACTAAGAACACTTTTGAATTACACTGTTCCACTGTACACCAATTTTGTCTAATTGTAACATGTTTTTGCAACTAAAAACCCATTTTTGTCATCTTAAACCCTTTGCACCACTTTTTCTGCCTGTTTTTGCCACTTCTAAACCAAATCTTGCCACTTTCTGCCTATTGTTGGCTCTGATGATGCATTATTGCCACTATTAACCCATTTGACCACATTTTAAGCCACATTTCACAATTTGATATGCCAGTTTTTGCCAGTTTTTGACTTTTTCTGCCTCAGCTAACCTTTTCTTGTGAGTTTATATCAATATTCATCCCATTTTACTGAATTTCACCTAGCTTTTTTTTTTTTTTTTTTTTTTTTTACATTTTTAAGAGGGCTTCTTACTACACAATGAATTCAAATGTGTTTCTTTGATCAGAGTGGTTATTATTCAGGTTAAATATAAGATACCACAGCTTAACTTTACAGTGGACTATGATTTTGCTGGGCCCCAGTTGGCTGGGCACCAGAAAGCTTTCCCATGTATCCCTCTAATGGACGGCCTTGTCTCCACATGGCTATTCTAGATGTTCATGGCTGTTCAACCACCTTCAGGTACAGCGGCGGTCCCCGGTCTCTGGCACCTTTATTTTAGGGGTTGAAAAGGTTGAGAACCGCTGCTCTAGATGACACTGATTGGTCAGACAGTGCCCAATCCTTCCAGATTGAAGCTTTGTCAGACTGATTAGGCAGATGGCAGACATGGAATCTGGACAACCCATCAGTTACAAGGTTAGAGAGGAGAACGTAGATTTCCATGCCTTTGTGACGGTGATAGGCTGGTCCAAAGACTGTCCTGGACGTCTGGATGCCAGTTTGGTCCATTAATGTGAGCGTGATATCTCAAGAACACTCTGCACAAATGTCCTCTCTGACTCAAGGATGAAATGCTCAGACATTTGAGCTCGTAGGTCATAGGTCAAGGTTATTGGGCTTCCTGTTCATCCCTTGCCTTATTAGTCCAGTACTGTTGGATGAAGGCAAACACCCAGCAGACGGTAGTTCAAATGAAAGTGGGTTAGATATTGAAGATGGTCCACTGTTTAGCCATCATGTTGAGAACTAAAGTGTTTACTCTGAGCTTCATTATTGATCAGATTCTCAGAAAAGGTTCAGATCGATCTCTGAGCGGGAGCCCAGAAATGAAACTTCCCCACCTTTTTATCTGGCTGTGGATCCGAAGGCAAACATGCATATTTCTCCAACTTTGTTTAAAATGAATGTGGTGATGATGAAATGTGCTGAAATCAAGTCAATGGAGCTCAGTCAAGACAAAGAAATGAAGAAGAGAGGCGTCACAGAAATGTTTCTCAAAATGACAACCCTACAGAGGACTGTAGTTCATAAACTTATCAAATGTTTATTCATACTTTTATTAAAGTTTTAACAAGTGTACACGTCCTGTTGACAGTTCTTTCATCTGGTGGTATTACAGTCTGTTTATTAAATTCAGTAATCTGAAAGAAACACATACTTAACGTCTATTTAAGCTTTAAAACACTATTTAGAGTTCCCTTATTGTAGTAGAGGGTGTATGGCTCGTCCCATTATATAAATGACTAGCTGCTATTTTAGCTCCTTTCTAATGTTACAGAACAGAAGTAATTATAAAATGCAAATTGCGGGCTGTGCACTGTCAAGCATGCGAAACACAACAAAGAGATGCTTAGCACCACATTTTTCAACTTGACACTCTGAGCAGCATGGTGAGAAAACAAGCTCGTATTGTAAGAGTCGGAAATATTCAATTATACCAGGAGCCTCCAGCAATGAAACAAAATATATGGTTGATCTGCACAAATAACAAAATCGACGGGTCATTTCCACAAATTAGCCCGATGCTAATTAGAAGAGGGCTGCAGGATGCACAGTCTGCACATTTTTTTGGTTCAGTATTTGGATGAAATTAATCTGGGGTTAGAGTTAAACTGTTGGATTAGTTTCCAAGAGTTGGTCCGTTATTAGCCGTGTTAGCGAGTCTGAGATGCCATCATAGCTGGGCTGCTTTCAACCACAAGTTTGAAAAAGAGCTCATGGATGCAACTTCTTCTTCTTAAACATTAAACCTGTAGATACTGACGACTACAAGATGGGAAAAACTTTTTTAAATTCTTTAAAAAACCCTCACATTGTGGATTTTTAAGTTGTTATAGGAGGAAAGTTTATTCTAGAACATAAAACAAAATTATATTTTCCAACCCTCTATTTTAAAGGGATACTTCAACATTTTGGCAAATTTGCCCATTGCCATAATTCCTATAGTCGTAGTAATAGGTCTGTTTCCTTAAGTTGTCGGTGTAAGCTGTTTCTAGATCGGGGGGGATCAAACTCATCAAATACACAATCCAGCAACTCCAAAACGCTCTCGTGGACAAGTTGTGACCTGCACATTCACCACGCTATGAAATAATCATGGAACATTATGAGACGGAGATGTTTTAAAGCTAAATGCAAAGCCAGAACCACACCCCAGACATGGCTGCTGCACTGTGTCACTCCGCCCAGTGGTTTACTCAAGAAATAGTTCCGAGTATTTGCTTCATGTGTCGTAATGTTACATAATTAAACGTTATTATTTCCTGAATGTGCAGGTCACAACTTGTCCACGGGAGCGTTTTGGAGTTGTTGGATTGTGTATTTGATGAGTTTGATGAGGGAAAGTGAAAGTTCTGTCAGCTAACATAGCGTTAGCTGTGCAGCTGGTTTAATGGTCCCCCCAGATCTAGAAACAGCTTGCACCGAAAACCAAAGGAAACAGACCTATTACTAAGACTACAGAAATTATGGCAATGTTGAAGTATCCCTTTAAAAGCCTGGCAAACATGATCTTCCATGTGTCTGGTGTTATAAACCATTTGATTGCTCTCTGATTGGCTTGCTGACCCACCAATCACCCCTCTAAAAGCAGCTGTTAGAGTTTCTCCAGGGCAGTGAAATTCTTTATTTGCTCATTTCAGCATGGATATAAACCAGTGATACTCAATGTGGGGCTCTTTAATGTCTTATTTTGAAATATTATTCTCCCAGAAAACCTTTAAAAAGAGAAACTATGACCTCAGAATTTATCCGTTCAAGTCATATCAATGAGTTTGAATCCCCACATTCATACAGTTGGCTTTAGTTGGCAACCTTTATTTTTTAGTATATTTCTGTCACCCTGATTTGCAAATTTTTGCAAGTATTTAAACTTTTTTTTGTCACTTTTAATCTATTCATTATTCTTTTTGCCATCTGCAATTTTTTCCCTTTGTTGCCACTTTTCGGCCATTTAAGCCACGTTTTGCCATTAAATTCCTTGTTTTCAGCACTCTTGCCACTCTTTGCTGCTTTTTGACCATTTTTCCCACTTTTTAGCCCATTTCAGTCACTTTCAGACTCTTTTTTTGCCATGTTTTTGCGGTTTTTTGGACATTTTTGCCAATTGTAGCTCATTTTTTTGGTAACTTCTCACCTGTTTCACCCATTTTCTGCCCTATTTTGCCACTTTTTTCTCCATTTTTTTTTCACTTTTCACTCACTTTTTGCCATTTTACGCCTACTTTTGTCACTTTTTTGCCGCTGTATAATGCCAACATTATTTGCCACCTTTAACTTAATTTTCTTGCCACTTTAATCAGTTTTTGCCACTTTCACCTCTTAGACTGTGGCTCTTTCAAAGACATTTGTCAGCAGTTTGGCTCTTTGGTTGAGTAGGGTTGGGTAACGCTGATATAAACTGTGTCTGCAGGAGCAACCAATGACATCCACATCTTAATCCTGATCTTAACTAAACTGAGGGTTGATTATGAAAAATCTCTTCTTTCAATCTGACTCTGTGGATAAAAAAAACCTGACAATTCAACCTATGGACGATCTTAAGAGTAGTAGGTTTATACTGACGTCACTTTCAGCTTGTGATGAACCCAGGACAGACTAAAACTGGCTTCAAGTGCAGAAATCTGGACTAGACAGATCTAAACTGTTTAACAAGGTCAGAACAGTTCATTAGTTTTTATTTCATTTTTAGCTTCTGTTGTACATTTCAGTTTAGTTTTAATTCATTTTTCCTCCTGGATGCTGGTTTAGTTTAGTTTTTATTTCAAGAGTGCCTGGATGCAGCCGAGGACCTATACTTTACACAGGAAGTCGGAGAATCACCGCCATATCTCTTCTTCTAATACAGGAAGTCACTTGAACTGAATGTCTTCTTCGTGGTTTTCTCTGTGTGTCGCCGCCATGTTAATAGAGGGAAGTCCGCCAAGGAAGGAAACACAATTAGACAAAAAATATGTGAGTTTTCAGGTTAACAAGCACAGCGATGACGTTACATTAATTTCGATGAATCTATTTATGATCCAAATTCGCGTATCACTGATCACAGACATGACATGTGACAGGAGATTGACAGGCAGGCCGGATGTTGACTTCGCCGCCATGTTGCCAGAGGCAAGTCTGCTACATCATTCAATACAGTTGACAAGGACTGTGAGAGTTTTCAGAATAAAAAGCCCAAACGAGGAGATTACATGGATTTTAATGAATCATTTATAAGAAAAGAGCCGTATTAAAATAATAACTGACAGTGAAACAGCAGAATTTACTTTCTTGTATTTTTAAAATGAAATAATTTTATACATAATAGACTTTCAAACATGTAAAGACATTTTTATTTTGTATTTATATATATATATATATATATATACATATTAATCTGATTGTTGGAGCTTTTTATTCTGAAAACGTGTTCAGTCCTTGTCTACTGTGTTGAATGACATAGCAGACTCGCTTCTGGCAACATGGCGGCGACATCAGCGTCCAGCCAGCCAGTCTCCCATCATATATCATGTCTGTGCAAAGTGAAACTTGAATTTCAATCATAAATTGATTTATTCAAATGAATGTTATGTAATTGCTGTGCTTGTTAGTCTATTTCGTCTACTTGTATTTCTCTATGTGGCTGACTTTCCTCTATTAACATGGCGGCGACACACGGAGAAAACAACGATGAAGACGTTCAGTTCAAGTGACTTCCTGTATTAGAAGACAAGATATGGGTGCTTGCTATATCAGTTTTGAAGTTTGTGTTTAACTTAAACTAAAAATGACCACTATGTGAAGTCTCCTCTAATCAAATCAGGGGATTTCACTCTCCAGGCGTGGGCGTACGTCTCAGTCATTCTGCTGCTGTCAAAGACTAAAGCTAAGGAGATTTCTTCTTTAATTTAATTTAAGTTATTTTTCTAGGCATGGTTTTAGCAGCCATAGTTCTGAAACTGAACTCATGTTGAAGTGTTGGGTTATTTCTCCACAGTTCAGTGATCCGTTTGTTTCTTTTGACTTCAGCTGAGCTGATAAATATCAGCCTGTGGTTGATGAATCCGTGTGAAAAACATCCGGGGTGTATCTGAAAATGACATTAACCTAGCCCATCTTTCTCTCCTCAGCTAACTGTCCTGTTAAACCGTCCCAATATGACCAGTACAGAAAACTGCTGAACTTAATAAGGTGTCCTCAGTATAAACTGTTACAGGGTTGAATAGCCTACTTTAACTTCATTTAAAAATATATATATTTAAATAACTGTAGCATATGACCCAGTAGACATCTCCTTAATTTACAAAGGCTACTTACTTAAATGTGTAATATCATTATATATAAATTAATTGGACATTTTCTTGTCTCTCCCTGCTAAAATCAGCGGTCAAACAGGAATCCTGTGTTAATACGCTGCTATAAACACATGACTGGTGTTCATTTAGATATTATTATTTTAGCTTATGGTTGATCTGCTTAAAACCAAGCTCTTAATTTTCTCCTGATCTGTACATCTTCTAGACATATTCATTATTTATCAAAAAGAAGGCCTTTTCAGCTGAAACAACCCTTTACTGACTCCTGCTTCCTGGTCATGCTTTCTACCAATCAGAGGCTGGAACTGCAGTGACGTCACATGCATGCCCTCTATACTTCCATTTTAATTCTGATAATATGTGATGTTCCAAATATTCGTCCAAATATAATCCAAACAAAACTTTTCTAGTGGTTTCACGTTTTGTTAAAAATGGGGTCCTAATTGTCTCAGGGAGCTGATGGTGGGTCCTGTTTTCAATCACTGTTTTAAGAAGTGGCTGCTATCAGAAACCAGGAGAGGGTTGGTGCATTAGTGCCTCTCATCCTTCCTGTCCCCTTCTAGACCCTCTAGGCTCCATGAATCCAAAAACACAAAACAGAGGATTCATAACAATGGTGCACCAACCAGCCTGGAATGCCAGCGCAGCTTTTCCCACTTGGTCGGTGCAGTCGCTGGTGAAACAGAGTATTCAGCCCAGTAAGAGGCAAACTGCAGCCTGGGTTAAGGACTACATCAAAGTGAAAGTGATTGGGGGAAATATGGACCCCCTGATGAGTCGGGAGAACCACTCAATTAAAACCTAAACTTCAAATGGTTTAAAACCCCCCTCAAAGAATATCATTTGGTATTCTGTGATGGTCTAAATACTTTTTCAGTCGGCACGCTCTGGTTATTGGCAGCATCTGAACAGCCCTCAAAAACAATATCCTATTATTAAAATAAACCTCTTAAAGACGCTAAAGTGGTCGTCGGTACTGTATGAACAGAAAATCACCATGTGCAACCCAAAGCAGAGTGACTGTTTTAGACTCACCACGTTTCTAAGTGCTCCAATCAAGGCCAAGTCCACCGAGTGCTCAAATGTGACAGCAGTGCATTTGTGCATTTAAAACATGAGTGCAAGCAATTCAATGTCAACACAAGGTTTTAGAGGAGGGTGCTGCGGTGTCATTTGAATGCAGACACCTTGAATATTTAAATAAAAATGTTAGACTATCTGTTTTCTGCCTGCCAGGTCTATTCATCATGGCTGTCTTGATTTAGCTACTACTGAAGAGATGAATAACCTTGTTTAGGGATTAATGGAGGTGCTGCTGTTGGTGTCTTATCCATTATAACCTGACATACTCACACATTACACTTGTAGATAAGAAAAATCTCTTTTTTCAAGGCTTGGTAACAAACTGTGCATGTAATCTCTAATATCAAAGTACTGCATGAAAAGAACAATCTAGGCTTAGTTGGCTATTCAGAATATCAATATATCATCCAAGTAGGCATTTTGATGTGGCATGACCTGCACCAGCCTGATAAAATACTGAAAGGAGTCTTATTTATGTGTGGACCTTTGGGAGTTCAATGCATGACTAAGATCTTGTCCCTCTCTGTGGCTGTAGTGATACCAGGATGAACTGAATCCACTGTATCACTAGTGTTGTTGTCTCTGGGGTATCACGTGGCTACTTCAGCACCATATGGTGGACGTTTACACAGAAAAGCTGGACATAACCTCTGGTTTCAGAGATGACGACTGCGCAGAAGAACCCTAGACCTGCATCTGCAATTGGCAAAACTGCTGTAAATTGGCAACAGTGTAATTTAAAAATGTTTTTAGTTTTTAAGGCATCTGGAGACCCCCTCTCAGTGTCTCACGACCCCAAAGGGATCTCAATCCCAATGTTGAGAACTCCTGGTTTGAAGGGATGGTTAGGGTTAGAGTAATAATGATCCTGAAACAGCTGTGTGCCCAGTGCATGAGTAATGAAATGATACTTGAATAATGTTGAAGTTGTTGTGTTGATTCTTTAATAGTGACAGCAACATTTAGTTCTGGTATCCATCTCTGCAGCCCAGAAGGTGATTTCTAGAGGCACTGAACCAAAGTCGTTTAAATGTCGCCAGAATTCAGCAGAATTACGCTCAATGGCTCTTTGGGTCGACAGGATATGAACATGGGGGTAGGGGTGGAGAAATGCTACTGAGAAAATGAGACTACTTTTTTAAACACCTTCCTCATGAGTCTGGTCTCAATATCCAGTTTCAAGCTTCTCAATACAACATAGGAGTTCGATTCACCATTTTCCTTTTTTCCTGAGATGATTCTTTTGGCAGTTTTCTGCCATCCTGCTGCACCGTCATGCACACTCCCAGCATTAGTATATGTAGGAAGTGAGTCTGGAGCTCCATATGTCCATCCTGCTCTACTGGGGGTAAATTACCTTGGACAGTCAGCCTGGATGGTACCTAATACATCATTGCTGCTCTTATTGGCCAGCCTACATTATGTAGATGTGACATACCTCCCTCAGGCTATAATCTGCTTAGGCTACATACTGTCCAGGTACATTAGAACATGAACATCAGTCTGTGCAGCATTAATGCTAGCAGTGCTACATGATGCACCCCTGGAGCTCTGTTTAATGCTCTGCCAGGGTAGCAGGATCATCGTCCTTTTGCCAGAGGTCTTCTTTGCCCTGGTGCATACATCCACAGCACTCCTGCTCATCATTAGCACCACCTCTGAGTTTACCCTTGCTGTGAGTACATGGATTACAGCAGGCTGGAAAATGAAGACCCTTTAAGTCAGCGGTTCTCAACCTTGGGGTCGACCCCACTAGGGGTCATGAGACACTGAGAGGGTCTCCACATGCCTTTAAAAACTACGAATATTTTTAAATTACACTGTTGTCACTTTACACCAGTTTTGCCAATTTTTGTCATTATCAACCCATTCGAGCTATTTTTAAGATATTTTAATTCTGTTTTTAACTAAAGGCTTTACAGTTAAAGGGGGCTGCTTACTACACGAATAAATTTAAAAAAGTATTTAAAGAGTTCATTTGCAAAAACAGATTACTCCCTTTTTTTCGTGGCTGCTGGTAAGAAGAGTGGCGCCTGGCGGCTTCTGCCACAAAACATGAACTTTGATCAAGTTTCCCACAGGCTTCATCAGATTCTGCACCAAAACGGATTTTAGATCAGAAGACAGCGCTATTGAAAGTGTTAATTTTAACTCTCAGCTCATTATTTACCAGAATGGCATTCAACTCTTCATTTGTGTCTTTGATCAGTGGTTATTATTCAGATTAAATATAAAATACCAGACCCTAACTTTACAATGGCCCCCAGTTTGGCTGGGCCCCAGAAAGCTCTCCCATTTTCCTCCATAGTGGTCACCCTTGTCTCCACATGACTGTTCTTGAATGTGCATGGCTGTGCTCAGCCACCTGGCACTTTGCACCACCCAGGTCTCTGGCACCTTTATGTTGGGGGTCTGGCACCTTTATTTTGGGGGTCTGGCACCTTTATGTTGGGAGTCTGGCACCTTTATGCTGGAGGTCTGGCACCTTTATTTTGGGGGTCTGGCACCTTTATGTTGGGAGTCTGGCACCTTTATGCTGGAGGTCTGGCACCTTTATTTTGGGAGTCTGGCACCTTTATTTTGGGGGTCTGGCACCTTTATTTTGGGGGTCTGGCACCTTTATGCTGGAGGTCTGGCACCTTTATGTTGGGAGTCTGGCACCTTTATTTTGGGAGTCTGGCACCTTTATTTTGGGAGTCTGGCACCTTTATGCTGGAGGTCTGGCACCTTTATGTTGGGAGTCTGGCACCTTTATTTTGGGAGTCTGGCACCTTTATTTTGGGAGTCTGGCACCTTTATGCTGGAGGTCTGGCACCTTTATTTTGGGGGTCTGGCACCTTTATTTTGGGAGTCTGGCACCTTTATGCTGGAGGTCTGGCACCTTTATGTTGGGAGTCTGGCACCTTTATTTTGGGAGTCTGGCACCTTTATGCTGGAGGTCTGGCACCTTTATGTTGGGAGTCTGGCACCTTTATTTTGGGAGTCTGGCACCTTTATTTTGGGAGTCTGGCACCTTTATGCTGGAGGTCTGGCACCTTTATTTTGGGGGTCTGGCACCTTTATTTTGGGGGTCTGGCACCTTTATGCTGGAGGTCTGGCACCTTTATTTTGGGGGTCTGGCACCTTTATTTTGGGAGTCTGGCACCTTTATTTTGGGGGTCTGGCACCTTTATGTTGGGAGTCTGGCACCTTTATTTTGGGAGTCTGGCACCTTTATTTTGGGAGTCTGGCACCTTTATTTTGGGAGTCTGGCACCTTTATTTTGGGGGTCTGGCACCTTTATTTTGGGAGTCTGGCACCTTTATTTTGGGGGTCTGGCACCTTTATGTTGGGAGTCTGGCACCTTTATTTTGGGAGTCTGGCCCCTTTATGTTGGGAGTCTGGCACCTTTATTTTGGTGTCTGGCACCTTTATTTTGGTGTCTGGCACCTTTATGTTGGGGGTCTGGCACCTTTATGTTGGGAGTCTGGCACCTTTATGTTGGGAGTCTGGCACCTTTATTTTGGGAGTCTGGCACCTTTATGTTGGGAGTCTGGCACCTTTATTTTGGGAGTCTGGCACCTTTATTTTGGGAGTCTGGCACCTTTATGTTGGGAGTCTGGCACCTTTATTTTGGGAGTCTGGCACCTTTATGTTGGGAGTCTGGCACCTTTATTTTGGGGGTCTGGCACCTTTATGTTGGGAGTCTGGCACCTTTATTTTGGGAGTCTGGCACCTTTATGTTGGGAGTCTGGCACCTTTATTTTGGTGTCTGGCACCTTTATTTTGGTGTCTGGCACCTTTATGTTGGGGGTCTGGCACCTTTATTTTGGGAGTCTGGCACCTTTATTTTGGGGGTCTGGCACCTTTATGTTGGGGGTCTGGCACCTTTATTTTGGGAGTCTGGCACCTTTATTTTGGGGGTCTGGCACCTTTATGTTGGGAGTCTGGCACCTTTATTTTGGGAGTCTGGCACCTTTATGTTGGGGGTCTGGGACCTTTATTTTTGGGGTCGCAGTCGTTGAGAACCGCTGGTCTAAATAACAGAGAATACACTCATATATTTGGAAATCATTATGATATGTCTACATCCGTGATCCTGTTTAAAGCTGGTCATTTAAAGTCTGCTAAGATGTTTGTATTTGATTTATATTAACTTGTGAAAAATGCTCATTAATACTGGATATAATCTCTATTATTGTAGCATAGTTGTAGCATAATCTCTCCTGAAATCTGAGTTGGAGGTTGTGATCCAAAGATGAGCGTCAGACTCGCTGACTGCTTTAATGAAGTCATGGGTAAAAAACATCCTTTACTGTACAAAAATAAGAAGTTTAAACATTTAAAAACACTGTATGCATATTTACACCTACAAAACTATTCATGTTACCGGACATGTCTGAGATATGAATCCATTTGCCTTCGGCCTGAAGGAGCAGACGGGGTAAAGCAGTTAAACCATCAGTGAGTTAGTAAGCACTTTAATCTCTGAAACTCATGTATTATTATGTTAAATGTAGAGCTAGGACTTTATCGCGTAAATTAAGATTAATTAATTACAGAAAAAATAACGCAATAAGAAAAATAACGCATTTAATCTCAATTTATTTTTGCACTCCAAACAGCACGGAACGTCTCTCATTGCACGCGTTCCCGGTACTCCTGTAATACTGATGCACAGGACACAACACGACAAACACCATGGAAACCGATGAGAAGTCGTTGCTGGGTTTGCTGGGCGGAAAATTTAGTTTTAAAAAACTACCGGATGGACACCCGGATAAAAGCACAGTCGTGCAAATTTTGTAAGAAAGAATTTGCTCTCCTAGCCTCCGCTGCCACCTCAGTGCCAAACATGCTGCAGCGAGCACAGACAACGTCCCTAGCTCGAGCAGGCAGTGTCGCCAATCCACACTCGACAAGATGACAGAGTTCAGAGCCAAAATGAGTAAGTCCACAACTGACAAATGAACAAACTCACTGGCGAAATGGATTGCAGTGGACTGTCGACCACTCTCGGTGGTAGAAGATAAGGAGCTAGAAGCGGTGCTACAGATAGCATCGTCCGACCCAAATTATGAACTGCCATGCAGAGAGAAAATTTCAAACAATGCAATCATAATAGTCCTTATTCATATTGCACTTTATGTTAACACTCAGTGATGAAAATCAACACGATTTTGTTGTTTAAGCTCATTTATGTGTCTATTCATTGATTCAGTCATCGACCAAAATCCATTTCAACTGAAAAATGTTGCTTCTTGTGCCAAATATTAATATGCGATTAATTGAGATTAGTTATTTACAAAGCCTCTAATTAATTAGATTATTTTTTTAATCGAGTCCCACCACTAGTTAAATGTAATAAATGCTGCATAGACAGATACAGGCAGAGCCCTCTGTCCTTTCTCTAACTCCATCTATCCCAGTACCACCAGAAATCATGGGTGTAGTGTTGATGAGTTCAGCCAACAGTCATAGCCCTACAGATTAATAGAACGAAGGGAAAACGATGGAACTTTTCTAGTAAGACAGTATCAGAGGGTAAGGAACTACTGCAGAATAAACATACACATAATAGCAGCTAGGCAGCCAGAGGTGGAGGCCGTCCACTCAGTGAGGGAAAGAGCTGAGAGTGAGACTCATTTAGAGGTTCACTGACAGAAGTGGAGTTCACTCTGCAACTGAGCCGCACACGTCTGTGACTCTATCGATCCGTAATCAAAGGTGAAACTTAAAACAGAGTCATGTAAACCTCTACCTGCTGCTGAATTTGGTTTTTATTAATGTCGCTTTCATGGCCAGAGCAAACAGCCTCCTGTACTTTAGAGCAGTGGTTCTCAACCATGGGGTCGGGACCCCATTGGGGGTCGTGAGACACTGAGAGTGGGTCACCAGATGCCTTAAAAAAAAAAAAATTTTTTTTTATATCACACTGTTGCCACTTTACACCCATTGTCCCAAATGTTAACCCTTTTGTTCACTTTTTAACAACAATTTTGCCAATTTTTGCACATTCTTTGCCACTTAAAGCCGGTTTTAGTCCATTTTAAACTCTGTCCATCACTTTCTTCTGCCTGTTTTTGCCACTTCTAAACCAATTCTTGCCACGTTCTGCCTACTGTTGCCTCTGTTGACCCATTATTGCCTCTATCAACCATTTTTCACACCTCTTTATGCCAGTTTTTGTCACACTTAACCCATGTTTGCCAGCTTATATCCATTTTTCATCCCATTCCACCTATTTTTGTACTTTTCAGCCATTTCAAATTCCCTTTTAGCAATTTTTGTGCCCGTTTTTGCCACTGTCCCCTATTTTTGGTTATTTTTGCCACTTTAAAACCATTTATGTTCTTTAAAAATATGCTGATGCTGATGTTTCCTTAACTGTTGTTTAAGCTTGTGTAAAGCTGCCCTCACTGAAACTGAGGTCTTTGTACTGAGGATCTCATAAGGCAGTGATGCAGAAAAGTGGATCAGACTATTGTTGCTGACAGCCTCTAACAGAGTAGTCTTTGTTTTTTTAACACCATAATCAGTGGCTGTCTCCTTGCATTAAAGTTGTTTCAGGGTTCTTCCTGAGGGCATCGGCTGACTTCTGCTTGTCAGCTGTTCTAATGGAGAGAGAAGGGTTAAACTTGGTGCTGTGCAGTTGGAGCTGTGGTGATCTGTGTGTGGAGACAGATCATTTTACTCTGAGAGGATCTGCATCATGTTTAACGTACTACTCCACCGGGTCAGGCCGGACTGCTGTAGGCTTTATGGCTCCACTCCTCACTGAACCTGCACAACCTGCTAGACCAGGGGTTTCCCAACCTTGGGGTCGAGACCCCATTGGGGGTCGTGAGACACTGAGAGGGGGTCTCCAGATGCCTTAAAAAGCTAAGAATATTTTTGAATTACACTGTTGTTACTTTACAACAGTTTCTCCTGATTGTAACCCATTTTTATCACTTTTTCTCCCCAATTTTAACAAATTTTTGCAACTTAAAACCCATTTTTGTCCATTTTAAACCCTTTCCACCACTTTATCTGCCTGTTTTTGCCACTTTTAAACCAATTCTTGCCACTCTCCGCCTATCGTTGGCTCTTGACGCATTATTGCCACCATTAACCACTCTTTACCACTTTTTTAGTCACATTTCACAAATTGAAAACCCGATTTTTGCCAGATTCTGACTATTTCTGCCTCAGCTAACCCTTTTTTGCTTGTAGTTTATATCAATTTTCATCCCATTTCACTGAATTTCACCTATTTTTGCCACTGAAATGCCATTTCAGCCACTTTTGAATCCCCCTTTACCACTAAATGTGCCAGTTTTTGCCATTTTTGTTATTTTTTTGCCACTTTTATTTATTTATTTTTTTGCATTTCTAAGCCATTTCTGCTATTTTTAAAATCTAATTTCACCACCTCTGCCAAGATTTTTGCCATTACAAACCAATTTTAGCTATATTTAGCTTACTGTAATTCTGTTTTGATTTACATTTCTAAGAGGTCTGCTTACTACACAAATGAATAAAAGTTTATTTCTTTGATCAGAGTGGTTATTATTCAGGTTAAATATAAAATACCACAGCTTAACTTTACAATGGACCAGGATTTTGCTGGCCCCCAAGCTGACTGGGTCCCAGAAATCTCTCCAATATTTCCCCCTTAATCGACGGCCTCGTCTCCACATGACTATTCTAGATGTTCATGGCTGTTCAGCCACCTTCAGGTTCAGTGGGGGTCCCCGGTCCCTGGCACCTTCATTTGAAAAGTTTGAGAAGTCCTGAGCTAGACAACAGGAGAAAGTTTCAAGTGGCCCACCATCTTTCAACTGATTGCAACCACAGCTGAGATTCTGCGTGCTGCATGTGCAACAGTCAGCTGAAAGCTGTGCACTACGAGGCCACATCTCACCAGGCTGCTGTCTGTCATTGCTTGGGTCATGTTTAAGCATCATCTCTGACAGCGGCACGCCCTCGAGATGAACTGGCTTCTGCAGTTGAGCAGTGGTTCTTAGCCTTGGGGTCGGGACCCACTTGGGGGTCGCGAGACATTGATAGGGGGTCACAAGATGCCTTAAAAACACTAAGAATACTTTTAAGATAACTCTGTTGCCACTTTATGACAATTTTACCAAAATTTAACCCTTTTTTTATCACTTTTTAATACCAATTATGCCAATGATAGCACATTTTTGTCACTTAAAACCCATTTTTGTCTATTTTAAACCCCTGCCATCACTTTTTTTTTACTTGTTTTTGCCTCTGTTGACCCATTAGTGTCTCTATCAACCCTTCTTAACACCCATTTTTTACCCATTTTGACCACAGTTAACCCAATTTTCCCAGTTTATATCCATTTTTCATTCCATTCCACCGAATTTCCACCATTTTTTTTGGACTTTAAAGCCATTTCAGGCACTTCTTAATCCTCTTTTACCACTTTTTGTGCCCATTTTTGCCATGTTCTTTTAAAATCCAATTTCACCACCTTTTTTGATTTTTTTTTGCCATTATTAACCAATTCTAGCAATTTTAAACCCATTTAAATGATGTTTTACACTAAACTTTTTTTTTTCATCTACAGAAGGCTGTAAAGAAGGCATGTTTATTATTCAGGTCACATATAAAATATGGATATCACAGCTTAACTTTACAATGGACCATGGTTTTGCTGACCTCCATGGGCCCCCAGTTTGGCTGGGTCCCAGAAACCTCCCCCTCTATCCCCCCTTATGGACGGCCTTGTCTGGACCCTATTCTAGAATGCTTCTGGCTGTTCAACCACCTTCAGGTTCAGTGGGGGTCCCAGGTCTCTGGCACCTTTATTTTGGGGGTCGCGGGCGTAAAGGTTGAGAACCCCTGCCGTTGAGAAGCATGGGTTCAAGTCTGACTTTAAGGTTAAGTTACATTGGCTTTCCATTTGAAACCAGGAAGTTAGGTCCACTTTCTCTATGCAACGTTGGGTAAAAATTTCCCAGCAGATCAAGGACAACCTTGGTGTTTAACGGATAAACTCCCACCAGTATCCCTCTGGCGGTGCAGGTCATTAAACCATGAACTCTTCGTCGTCAGATCGTTTGCCGGGAAGCTCCAGACAAACAACACAACCCTCTGTTGTGTTATTGCACTGATGTAGAAAGGCTGTGTGGGCTGAATGGCTCAGAAATGAGCAGTGAGGAGAGTTACAGTAGAAGCGGGATGGTGGAGATGGACAGCAGAGGGGGGAGGGGGGTGTTAGTGGGTCATGCAGCAGAGCAAACATTAGCAGAACGTGTGGCCGTGGTGCAGCTGTGTGTTTCTGCCAGCTCTTTTATTAAACTGCCTTCAGCGTTCCCAGCATTCCCTCCAGAGTGTCAGGAAAACAACAAACACACAGCTCAGGAGTTTTGGGAAGTTTTAGACCATGTTAGATACAATAAAAAACAGTTTCTGGAGTTTTTCTGGAGGTCATTTGAGATGGTGGTTATAGTCTAGCTTGGATCCATGGTGACAGCAGAATTCCTCACGTTTCTTATCTCGTTGTCGCCATTGGGCCTAAGTGAATAAATGCAAAGAAACCAACCCTTATCTTCCTGCAGATGATACGTCATCATGTCATTATTGTGTGATGCTCCGTTAATTGGCAAACAGAGGATTTATTTCAATGATAAACTATAAAATCAAATATTTAGCATATATTTTGTTTCATTTTTAGCATTTATCCGTCTTTGCCATGAGAAATAGTAAGAAATTCTGCTATCATTGTTTAAAACAATGAAGAGATGAATGTCTAAAGAAGCGTTCTTACCTTCTCCAGTTGTGCGTTCTGTTTGGACTTGTAGAGGAATTCTCCCACGGCCACGAACACCGAGAGGACGAGTCCGGCGGCCAGGACGATGAAGATCCCGCCGATGTTCTGCACCCCGAGGGCGCTGGCCTCCTTACTCTCCTCCTCCGGGCAGCCGTTTCCTCGCCACCATTTCTCCTTCATCATGTGCAGCTTCCCTTCCTCCTGGAGCTGCAGGATGGCAATAGTGATCTTATCTCTGTACGGAGAGCCTGAAGGATCAAAACACACAAGGTCAGAGCGAGAAGGAAGCAGCATGAGGGTACGGACGGGAGGACACAGATTGAACCTGATGATCGGCTCAGGTTTGAAGAACTTCACCTCACACGTTAAAGACGGTGGAAGTCAGAGAGGAGAGGCAGAGAAACGTGAACCTGCATGAAGACTGCATCAAATATTTATGCACCTTCTCCTAAGTCAAATTCAGGGGCTTTCAAGCACCTCTCTGCCATTTTTTCAAGCTTTTCCAGAACCTTCAGATAAACATATAGTTGAGCTATTCTCTCCCAGCATGCCCTCTGTTTTCCTGTGTGCACCATGTAGTGTTTGAGTGCAGCAGGAGGTTTATCCTCAGATAGAGCCCTGATCTCTGGGTTCCTTACATCACTGTTACTCTACCAATGAGCCAAACTGTTGAAAAATACCTTTGCAAGAGCCTCAATCTGAGCGGTGAAAAGTGGCAACAATGGATGGCAAGAGGCAAAAATAAGTTAAAGGTGGCAAATATGGTCAAAAAGGAGCAAAAAAGCCAACAAAGGGGTTGAAGGGGAAAAAATAGGCAGAAAATGGCAAAAAGGTGGGAGAAATGGATAAACAGGAGAAAGAAGTAGCATTTACTGACAAAGGTACCAGTAGTGATAAAAGTAGCAAAAAAAAAAAAAAAAAATTCATGTAGAAAAAAGAAGAAAAACGTGGCCAAAACTGGATAAAAGTGGCAGAAATGGATTTAAAGTGACATTAAACAAGTTAAAGGTATCAAAAATGGAGGGAAGTTGAAAAAACAGAAAACAGCAAAGACTGGGTGAAAAATGGCCAAAATGGTGAGGAATGACAAAAATAAGTGGACAAAAATTTGGCCAAAAAGTGGGAAAAATGGTTGAAAGGGGAAAAATAGGCATAAAATGGCAAAAAAAAAAAAATAAAAAAAAGGTAAAAATTGGGTGAAAAGGGGCAAAAATGGGTGAAAAAATGACCAAAATAGGCAAAATACAGCAAAAAGGTGGAAAAAATGGGCAAACAGGAAAGAAAAAGTGGCATTTACTGGCAAAGGCAGCTAGAATGGGCCAAAAAGTAGCAAAAAAGGGGCTGAATTTGCATAAAGCAAAAAAAAAAAAAAAAAAAATGGCAAAATGGATTTAAAGTGGCATTAAAATTAGTTAAAGGTGTCAAAAAAGGGTGAAAGGGGGAAAAACAGTTATAAAATGGCAAAAGCTGGGTTGAAAGTGGCAAAAATGGTGAGGGTTACAAAAATTGAGTGAACTAAAATTGGCACAAAGCAGCAAAAAGGTGGGGGGAAAATGGTAAAAGGGGAAAGTAGGCATAAAATGGGAAAAAAAAAAGTTTGAAAAGTGACAAAATGAGTGCAAAATGACCAAAACAGGTTAAAAGCAAAAAAGGTGGCATTTACTGGCAAAGGCAGCTAGAATGGGCCAAAAAGTGACAAAGAAGGAGCCAATTTGCAAATAGCAGAAAGCAGAAAAAAGTGGCCAAAACTGGATAAAAGTCTCAAAAACTGCAAACAAGGGTGATGGAAATATACAGACAAAAAGAAGCTGACAGTTAAGTTTGATCATTTAAGCCGAGTGTATAAGAGTGGGAAACAAACGGATTTATGTGACAGCAGATAGATCATTTCTGGGGTCAAAGTTTTTGTTTTTTAGGTTTTCTGGGGCATAAAGAGCCAGAAATCCTCACAAAGGAGCCACAAGTTGAGTTTCACTGCTTCACATCATGATAATACCAATAACTGTGATGTTAACTGTCACTCTGATAGCCTCAGACACTGATTATAAGGAACAGCATGTAATGGATGCTTTAAAACCAGCATCTAAGCTGCACAGATGCCTTTGAATAAACAATAAATAGGTATAAATACTATAAATATAAGACATAGACAGGGTGAAAATAAGCTCCACTCATAGACCACCCCTCCTGTCCTCTATAAGCTGTCCCAGTTGTCTCAATAGGAGAGAATAAGCAGATTTTTATAGTGTAAGAATGAAAAATATCATTTATGAAATATAAGCAGTACATCTGAAACATCATTGTTACTGATGAGCTCTCAGTGGATCATTTTAACTGCATAAAAATGTGTTTGCTCTTCTGATTAGCAGACCTTTCACTACTGGCAAATGCTGTTAATTGGTGTTTAGCCTCATGTGTCCCATATTTACAGCAGTGTTTGTAAATGTGATTAAGTTACTGCTGATTATATGCCAATATCATTCTCATATTCACAACCACTTTGTTTCTGTCGCAGAGCTGACCCCTGTTTGAGAGCAGGTTTCGTTATTCAGAACACGGGAGGATAAAGGCGATGATCTGGGATCCTAGGAAACGTCTGAAACCAGTGCCACATTTGGAACCGTACGTTTCATCGTCGTTTCAAACGTACAGTAATACACAAGCACACATCCCAGTCAAGCTGCACCAGAGTTAGCTGGTTTAAAAAAGCCAAAACC
Organism: Cheilinus undulatus; assembly: GCF_018320785.1. NCBI lineage: Eukaryota > Metazoa > Chordata > Actinopteri > Labriformes > Labridae > Cheilinus > Cheilinus undulatus. The sequence continues at coordinate 1,401,267 of NC_054872.1, forward strand.
AAAGAAATAACCAGTTTAGGAGATTTAAAGGCTTATCCAAAGAACCCAGATCACTCCAAACAGACAGTGCCTCCATCATTACACATTCATGGTGCGGTTCTCTTCAAACAAGGCTGAAGAACAGCAGGAAGCACAGGGATGAGGGAGAGTTAGTCCGTTAAAGCTCAAGGTGGCGCTGCACGCTGCAGTCATCCTCACAACATTCCTACATCCATCGGCTATGAGCCCTCCACTCTACAAAAAAGTGACTTTAACCTCAGGAGAGGAGGGGATCCAGATCACTAATGACTGAGTCCTGCAGACCTCCTACTACAGGTCTAGACAGGTGAAGAGAGACCAGAGTCTAGAGGAGCCTAAGACTGGGCTAAGACGCTCGCTGAGTCCCACGCACATATAAAAAATCCTCATTTAGTCACAAACGTGCTGTTAATGTAAACGGAGAAACAGGTTGGCTGAGAGAGCGAGGAATGATGAGCCGTTCATGAACGAGCCTGTTCTGCTAAACGACTCTGTAGCTAGCTCCTGTTTCCTTTCCTCCATCCTCTATCCTTATTCAATCCACATTTAAAAAGCCAAACGGGCCGAGCTGAGCCACATGATCTGGATCTGTAAAAAGAGACGGATTAGACTGGAGGATATCAGCTGAGGTACGATCAGAGTTTAATGAGCCAAACCAGGACGGACCCGAGCCAAACCGGACAGCTCTGTGGGAACGGACCCTGCAGGAGTGGATTCAGATGGAGGCTGTTTCTCCACCAGCTTTAAAAGAAGAAAAATTGGTGCCTGGACATTTCACAACTTTCAGGACAAAAGTAGCTTAGAGTCAGAAATGTTTTTATTTTCACACTTTGAACACTTAACAGCTCAAACTCGACCTTTCTGCTAGTTTCTCCGTGAAGAAATCACCACGGGGAGTTCTCCACTGCTGCTGTTGTGCCAGAGTCCCCATGAGTCATGTTGAGACCATCTCCACAGGTATGCTGGTGTACTTGGATCTGGGCCCAGAGTCCTCATATGAAACCACTCTAGAGTAAGAACTCATGGAGACAGAGCTGCTGAAACTGAGCCGCTGCAGCTCCAAACAAACCGTCTGCTAAAGTCGCCTGCTTTTTAGTTGGTGGAGTCCCAGACAGCTGCTTTAGAATATTCTCTGCTGATTAAAAGTGCTGCATCTATTATTTTTTTAACTTTGCACACTTGAAAAACAAAACCAGTGCTATATGAGCTCATCATGAGGAAGTCAAGGTTGTAGGAGCTAGATGTGTCCAGTGAAAATGATTCTCAGCAGATATCCTCGTCATTACAGGACTGAGATAGAAATGCATCTCTGTGTTTATTTCTGCTTTTTTAAATGACTCCAACATGAAAACCTAAACTACTAGAACCACCCAGTGTTTTTTCTTTATCTTGCACAAATGAAAACCCCGCCCACTGCCTCCTGTTCCTCTAATTCCCCTCTTAGAAAGACGTGTGCTGGGTCCATGGAGGGAGAAGAAGTTTAAAACAAATCAACAACAGAGTATGGATTCTAAATTACGGAAGAGTATTAGGGCCACTGACAAAAAAAAAAAGACATTGAGACAATTTTTTTTTTTTCACTTGTGAGAAAAAAGTCAGAATTCTGACTTTTTTCTCACAAGTGAAAAAAAAAAATTTTCGTCTCAAAAAATTGTTTTTTCAGTGGCCCTAATACTCTTCCGTACTAAATAAATAAATGAATAAAGGTATAAAATTTTACCAGTTAAAGTTTTACAAATGAAAGAAAACAAACTACTTCCTCTACCATGAACTACGTGTTCTGCACATCTTCTTTCCTCATGCAGTTCTTTTTCCAACTAAACTAAGACGTCACATTAGTTAAAAAGACAGGACACAAAATCAAAAGTCAAAAGGGATATATATGAGATAAAAAGTAAAAATCGTGAGATAAAATACAAGATTAACAGTAAAAATCCTGAGTTTGAAGGTGAAAATATAAGATAAAATGTAAAAATCCTGAGTTTAAAGGTGAAAATACAAGATTAACAGTAAAAATCCTGAGTTTAAAGGTGAAAATATAAGATTAACAGTAAAAATCCTGAGTTTAAAGGTGAAAATATAAGATGAAATGTAAAAATTCTGAGTTTAAAGGTGAAAATATAAGATTAACAGTAAAAATCCTGAGTTTAAAGGTGAAAATATAAGATGAAATGTAAAAATCCTGAGTTTAAAGGTGAAAATATAAGATTAACAGTAAAAATCCTGAGTTTAAAGGTGAAAATATAAGATTAACAGTAAAAATCCTGAGTTTAAAGGTGAAAATATAAGATTAAAAGTAAAAATCCTGAGTTTAAAGGTGAAAATATAAGATTAACAGTAAAAATCCTGAGTTTAAAGGTGAAAATATAAGATTAACAGTAAAAATCCTGAGTTTAAAGGTGAAAATATAAGATTAAAAGTAAAAATCCTGAGTTTAAAGGTGAAAATATAAGATTAACAGTAAAAATCCTGAGTTTAAAGGTGAAAATATAAGATTAAAAGTAAAAATCCTGAGTTTAAAGGTGAAAATATAAGATTAACAGTAAAAATCCTGAGTTTAAAGGTGAAAATATAAGATGAAATGTAAAAATCCTGAGTTTAAAGGTGATAATATAAGATTAACAGTAAAAATCCTGAGTTTAAAGGTGAAAATATAAGATTAACAGTAAAAATCCTGAGTTTAAAGGTGAAAATATAAAATGAAATGTAAAAATCCTGAGTTTAAAGGTGATGATATAAGATTAAAAGTAAAAATCGTGAGTTTAAAAGGTTGAGATATAACTTAAAATTTAAGATTGTGAATCTTAAAGGTCAAAATATGAGATGAAATTCTAAATTGTGAGTTTTAAATGTCAAAATATGGGGTTAAAAGTTAAAATTAGGAGTTTAAAAGGGTAAAAATATGAGATTAAATTTGAAATCATGATCTTGAAAATTCAAAAATGGAATATAAAAGTTCACAATATGAGATAAAAAGTCAGAATGAAAAGTTTAAGTCAGAATTTCGAGATGCAAATTGAAAATATGAAATGAAAACACAAATTAATTTGTCTCCCTTTCTATCTCATTATTTCTACTCTTTACTCTTTTAATGACTCAACAAAGAATATTTCAAATCTTCAAGGTTGAATTCTCATTTCTATACTGGAGGAAATCTGCAGTCCTCAGACCTGAGCCGGTTCTAATTTAAATATGATGTGATCCTGCGGGCCGGGTAAACCTGCACCATGGGCTGGATTTGGCCCCCGGGCCTTGAGTTTGACACCCCTGGTAGAAGTTTTTGAGTTTTTAGAAACCTTGAACTTCATGTCACAAATATTGCAGCGTAATCTGCACCGTGTTTTGAAAAGTGGGGCGCTTCTTTCAGCCATGCTTGTTTTGTTGATTCAGTTAGCTGCTGACGTCTTTACTCACGTACGTCCAATGCTACGTTCGTGTCCGGTATGGAAAATTGACTACTCTTCCACTCTCTTGCAGTCACAAGGATGCGTTTAGGTACCAAACATGGTACCGTTTGATTTTACGTGAATCAGTACTCGGGAGTACCTATAAAAGTACCGACTTCAGTACCCACCCCTCTCTGCCTCTCGGTAATGCTGATGACGATGTGTTAGTGATGAGCAGGAATCAAAGAGCCAGAGAGACAGATTTACCACAGTACCTTCAGAAATAAATCATTTTAAACAGAGTGACTCCATCAATGCGTCGTCTCCTCCAGCTGCAGCAGTCTGTCACACCACTGAGTTTTCAGCACGACTCGTTGCAAATCTTTGGTTTTATTTTAGCGCTAATGTTTTTTCACTCATTTGCTTTCACCTGTTTAACATAATGAATTCAAACGAAGTCACACAACAGTTTCATAAGGTCCTTTCATCAACAGTAACAATAGGAGGTAGTGACAGAAATGTCTAGGAGGAGCTAACAGACTGAGAAAGCCTCGGGTTCTCTGCTAGTTTGTGTTTTTCCAGCTAATTTCATTGCACATTTTCAACGTAGTTAAATATTAATGCTAATGTTGACCATTAGAACTTCATTGTTCCCACAGGCCCCCAAACACTAAACCAATAAAGTGTCCAGCACATCTTTGGGGCTCATATTTCCCATCATGCCTCCTGTGTTACTTCCTAATTAAAACTGGCTGTCATGCTTAATGCGTGCTAATGTTTTCACTGTGAGCTGGATAAATAAACGTCCCTAAAGAAGGACGTGAAGAACATCCCCACCTAACTATGTGAGATGTCTGAAGGATGCTCCTTGATCCACCACCCCCTCCTCCTGTTTACCCAGCAGCCCCTTCACCTCTCTCCCCTCCCTTTCGTCAGTTAGGCAGAGCACTCCAACCGTTTCCGCTGATAAGCACTCACACGTCGAGATTCCTGATTAAACCTGAACACTGACAGAAAAAACACTCTCCTGGCAGAGTCCCACTCCCCAAACCGCTCGGCGCTGCAGCGTATACGCCGCAATCAGAGTGTTAATGCAGCTTGAATTATTTAAAAAAAACTAATAACACCTATTATCGCAAACACTTAGAATGAACTCTCCCCGGAGCCCCGGCAGGAAAACATGTTTAGATTAGAAAACATTAACAGTTGGCGTGCTCCGATGGAGCGGCGTCAGTGGGATTAGTGGTTAGTATGCAGAGTGGCTTCAGCAGCAGTATTATGTAGTAGACCCAGAAGACCCCAACAGTGACAACCATCAGGCACGCTCCCCCTCCTGCAGCCATCAGCCTCGCGTCTGTGCGGCTGCAGTCACAAGGCCGTGTTCTCTCCCTTTAACATCTCCGCCGTCCTTCATCTCCGCCCAAGGGCTTCTGCTATCTGAATCTTTATTTCAGAGCGAGCCAGCGCGGTTCAAAAGCATCTATCACCATGGAGATGGCGAATATGAGACACACTGTGCTTCTACTCATTCACTGCCATCTACAGTAGGTATTTTCCCTTTAGCTCTGCGGCGGAACAACAAGCCACGACAAAGAGACAGGCAGCCTTGAAATTGGGCCAGCTCTGCCCGATCAGAACAAACGCAGCGCCCTCAGCTGTGATGAACACGAGCGCTGTGTCATGCAGTCGAGACCCGCACCGCACTGTGCCAGCCACGAGTCTGGCGAGTTTTGTAACACGCGTTCACATGAGCATAAAACGGGTGAGCGATCAGATCTGCCTCCTGACCCACTGAGTTGAAAATAGAGTTTCCTTTGTCAGCTGGTTCAGTATCAGAGCTGTGAAATCTGCTGCACTCCATCAGATCCTCCATCCTTTTTAGACCCGGAACCATCTGTCCTCCATGTTTGATACCTGAGGGCTCCACACGCCACATGCTTTTATGCTGAGGTACAAAGAGCTGCTAAATCAGACACATACGGACAAACATTACAGCAGCGATTTTATGGTTCATCCTCCAAAGCCTTCATCCCATCATCCCTCAGTCACAAAGTTCAAGGAGCTGGGCTGCGGCCTGTTGCTCCGGCTCTGTTAGTCCAGTCTAAAAATACGCCTCAAACTCAAACCATGTCAGGACCAAAGAGGGAAGGAGTTTTTCTTAATGCTGCAGAGCATGTTGTGCTGCTGCCTGTCTCATAAACGAGATTGGTAATCTCAGTGAGATTATTCATGGTTAAATAACTGTAAATAAACGCCTGCTCCAGGTCGAGCCGTCCTCCTAGTGGTGAATTTGTGCCCAGAGCACTGGTTCTCAACGTGTGGCTCTTTTCTGACTGTTTATGGCTCTTTCATGTTTTAATCTTAAATATTATGCTCCCAGAAAACCTTAAAAAAGGGATTTTTTTTGCCACTTTTCACCCATTAAAGCTACTATTTGCCTTTAAATACCTCTTACCAATTTTTTGCCCCTTTTTTCCCAATTTTTGCCACTTTTATCCCATTTTTGCCCATTTAAGATGTCCTTTGCCAATAAATACCACTATTTTCCTACTTTTTGCTGATTTTGCCACTTTTTCCTACTTTTTTTGCCCATTTTTGCCACTTTTATCCCATTTTTGCCCGTTTAAGCTGTGCGTTACCATTAAATATCACCTTTATCCCTACTTTTTTGCCCATTTTACCACTTTTTTTAAAACAACCTTTTACCCATTTTTTGCCACTTTTATCCCATTTTTGCCCCTTTTTACCATTTTTCCTCCCCATTTTGGCCCATTTAAGCTGTCCTTTACCATTAAATACCACTTTTTTCCTACTTTTTGCCCATATTAGCCACTTCTATTTGCTACAGTTTTATCATTTTTGCCCTTTTTCATCATTTTTTTGCCACTTTTCACCCATTAAAGCTACACTTTAAACCCGAATTAGTTGACATTACCAATAAGCCCGAGTAAACCGATTGCCTTAAACCACTTTAGTTTTTACACAAGCTAAAACTAAAGAGGTTCAGTTGTATTAACATAGAACCTTAAGTTTATGCAGTAGGCATATTAAGTGTATATTAGTTGTCTTTACTAAAAATCATTAGTTCACATAAATGAAGTCTAAGTTGTATGAAATAACGATGCTCAGTTTAACTTAAATAAAATATATTGTGGCGATCCAGGAAGCAGTCACCAGGAGCAGAGACTTCTGGGAGTGCTTTGTGAGTAAGAATTTGTTTTTCTACTGTTCTTATAATGTTCATGTTCATTGCAAAGTTGTAATTCTGCATGTTTAGTCAATTAGTTTGTGTTTTTAGTGAGAAGTGTTTTTTGAAGTGTGACACCATGAGTGAGGGGGTCAGTGCTGCAGACCACCCTGTCTGTATGTGCGTGTATCTGTGGTTGAGAATAAATAATAGCTGCTTATGCTTCCTGTGTAAGAGCTTGTCAAAGTCATTCAACTTGTCTGGGAGTCATTCCTCATCACAACATGAAACTAGAATAGCACTCAGAAAACACAGACTTGCACATTTAGCCCTATCTCCCAATAATGAAGAGTGCTTTAAAGGCATCCCTGGATCCTGATGGTGATTCAGATCAGCCGATCACTCCCTCCCTGGTGGGGTGGAGACACGGTGAGGCAAAGCATTGGCTTCGCCCTGTGTGGTAGTCATGATGGAAGCATTGCCTGCCGGTGCCAACAGATGCACTGACAGTCTCATCCATGGTTTCTTCAAAATTCTGAAATAGCCTCTCCCCTGTAAGAACTAAACATACTAAGCTATCTCAGCTTAACATGAGCATTGCATCTTTCAGCTGAATAGTACAAACGACTAATTTGATTCAGTAATGTCAACGTTTTTTGACGAAACATAAAAGAATAAGTAATGATTGCTAAAAAGTTTAAGTAGAAACAAAACCTGGGTTTACAGTGTATCTTTTGCCATTAAATTCCCCCGTTCCTCTTTTTTTTTGCCCCTTTTGCCACTTCTTTTAACCACTTTTATCCCATTATTGCCCTTTTCACCACTTTTTATTATTATACTGATTATGTACTTTTATAAAGGCAGATGAAGGATGCTGTACTAACGTTTGCCTGGTTCTCCCCTCAAGTTCATGAAGTCATCACTATGGAGTCTAACTGCTAAAGACTTTGCACATTTCTCTTTTATGAAATTTGTAAAACAAATCATTGTTAAACTTGTATCAGGTTGTCATGACTGAACTGAGCCAGGGTAACAAGCTGGATGCTCCCTCTCTTTAGTCCACAGTACTTTCAAATTTTCATTAATCTGACCACAGAACAGTTTTCCATGTTTCCTCAGTCCATGTTAAAGCTTTGATTCCTCTGACCACAGAACAGTTTTCCATGTTCCCTCAGTCCATGTTAAAGAAGCTTTGATTCCTCTGACCACAGAACAGTTTTCCATGTTTCCTCAGTCCATGTTAAAGAATCTTTGATTCCTCTGACCACAGAACAGTTTTCCATGTTTCCTCAGTCCATGTTAAATGATCTTTGGTCCAGAGAAGACGGCGGTGTTTCTGGATCCTGTTCACATATGGCTTCTTCTCTCCATGATCCAGCTTTAACTGTCATTGGTGGATGGCACGGCCAACTGTGCTGACAAACAATGATTTCTGGGATGTTCCTGAGCCCATGCAGTGATTTCAGCACAGAATCATGCCTGTTTTTAATGCAGTGGCCCCTGAGGGCCCCTTCAGCCTTGGCCCTTGCTCACAGAGATTTCTCCAGACTCTCTGAATCTTCTGATGATATTATGGACTGTAGGAGGAAGATTCGACATTTTCACTAGTTTTTGCTGAGGAAAATTTTTCTGAAACTGCAGATTGTCGAACCTCTGCCCATCTTAACTTCTGAAAGACTCTGCCACTCTTGAATGCTACTTTTATACCCAATCATGTATAGTGACTTCAGTCAAACTCTACAAGGATAACTGATGCGAACATTTTCTGTGGATGGCTGAAAATCATGAATGTTCTGTTATTCTTGTGAAACCATAAACTGAATGTGTCCATTTATGAGCTGAATAAAACCCTCTGCATGTGCGCCCATAAAAGAGCTGCTTAATCTTCCAATTCAGGGAGGAGTGGGGAGAGAGATGACAGGGCTGCTGAATCCAGAATAACACACACAGATGTAATCTGCCAGATTAAAGCCAGAGCTACAGCACAGAGATGCATTGTTTCTGAATGAAGGTAAAAATAGAAATTCAAATATGCTGCAGAGCTCAACGCTGTCAGCATGCTAAGATGAAGGACGAACACAAAGAAGGGAAAATATTTGATCTAAAAAGTGCCCAGAATATTCATTTATTCATTATCTACAGTGCTGGACACACCAGAGGCTGTAAAGGACTGCTTTAACATGATAAATGAGGTATCAAAGCCATCTTATATGTAGAAGAGAAAAGAAAAAGAGAAATAGTAAAAATGAACATAAAAACTAACATTAGTTTTTATGTTCATTATTTCTATTTCTCTTTTTCTCTCATCGATCTTTGGATGTCTTGTTCAAAAAGAAAGGTCTGTTTTGAAACAAGGGTAGGTGTTTTACGTGATCTCTCTGTCTAATTTCCTTTTCTGTCTCTATCACACATCTGAGTCTGTGTGGAGGTGGGGAGCGTGGCGGGGAGCTCAGGGTTGGGGGTTGGGGTCTGTAGCCGCAGGTCACGGTGTTGGAGATCTTCTTTCTCACAGAAAGGCACTCAGGACTCTTCCAGTTTATGAGGTGAGGTTGAAGCGCCCGGCGGGCAGCAGCAGCAGTGATGAGGCGAAGGACAGCGGCGTGCTGACAGGCCGAGCAGACACTTCCCCTTTTAGCTGGCTTGATTAATACCACCTAATGAAGCTAAATGAAGATTGATCGGAGGGAGACAAAGGGAAAGGAGGAAGGAGGAAAAAGGCACAGTCTCCTAGGATTTCTCTCAGAGAAGAGGAGGAGACAGAGGCAGCCTGGAGGAAATGGGCCAATGAAAACTGTGATGGAGGGAGAGGCACCGGTGCCCCAAAAGAACCGCCACAGCCACAGCCACCACCAAAAGACAAAAGAAATACTTCTCATAAAGCAGCATTAGGCTACACTCTCTAAATCAAGGCTGGCTGCACAGTAGACAGTTCTCAGCCTGATATATTCAAACATAATTGAAATGACAGTTCAAAGTCAGGCTGCCTCTCATGGCTTCCCAAGAGTGTGCAGACAGGTGAGTGTCACCTATGGGTGCTGCAAATCAGAACAATAAAGGGCAGAAATTACTCAAATGTGACTAAGGTTAATGAACTTTTCAACCTGAAGACTAGGACTAAAAATAAAAAATAGTTGTCAAAATCAACACTGGAATTATGTTTGTATTTTAGAAACAGTGTATCAGAGAGTTAGGTCCAGGCCTGTCCTCTTTTAAAGTGTCTTCAGATTGGCAGAGAAATTTTGTAGGTGCATTACTGTCCCGGTTTTCCACTGGTGGGCTGGATTCTAAAGGCCCGAACATACTTGAGCGTACTGTGAGCGTAGCCGACTGGAATGTCCGCAGTCATCAGAGCCTCCGTAGTTGAGCACACTGCCGTGTAGTAGTTTCCTGTGAAATTTCCGTGAAATCCTACATTTCCCACAATCCTGGCATGTTGTTTACATTTTTCTGTCATGGTGTCCTACACTGATGACGTCTGCTGGCATTGCAAAGCAATTAAATTAAAAGACGGTGGTATGTACGGCCATTAAATGCCACAAGAGACGAGGAAAGGGAGTGTGCCATGTTGGTGAAGGACATGCGAAGTATTGACATGAAACGTTTTCAGTACTTCCAAATGACACGTGAAAACTTTGATGATCTAGTTGGGTGCCTAGCCTCACTCCTTCACAGTCAACACTGCACAGGGGAACAAAATGCAGGTCGGTGTCACATTTAATCTGGTCGATGTGAAAAATACATGCCGAGCAGTGTTTTGTGTGACACCAGTATGCGGGGTGGAGTCCGCGCCGTCGTAAAATTTGAGCTTTGCACACACGGGCCTTGCGGACATCTGCTTTGAGTCCGCGTGGACATCCGTGGAGTCCGTTCTACGTACGTTCGGCCCGAGTATGTTTGGTTACCTGATGTGTGACAGCAAAAACTCTCCTGAAGACTTTATTACATCTTTATTCTGAAGGATTTGTTTCCTGTAAGTAATTAACCCTCCGACACAATAGGGGGCAGCAATGCAACATAAAGTTGGCTGCCACAGGAGGGAAAGAACAAAAGAAGAGAGAAGCATGGCCCTGAAAACATGAAACATGGGTTTGGACAAACACGTCAGTGTGCACTATCACAAAAAATTAAGCAAAAATGGCAGCTGACCCTTTTTTGGCTCCCTGATTGGTCTGCTGAACCGAATCATTCTGTATTTTAATGAATTGTCAGTGAATCGAATAGTAGTCTGTGAATCGAGATTCGAATCGAATCATCTTGAGGAGAGATTCACACTCCTACTTAACACAGACTTTTGAGCAAAGTGGAACCAGATTAAATAAAGTTAAATATCATGTAATAATAAAAACTAAACCCAACATAAATATGCTTTGCATAATTTCAATTAAAACGATTCGAGTAAAGTGATCAGATGGGTTTGCTCTAACTTTCTCTGAAAGGGGGCGGGGCACAGGTGTGATAGCACAGGTAACGTCATGACTGGGCTGATCCCTTCAACGATTCAGCATTACTTTAATGTCATATTTTACCTTGAACTAATGTCATAGAAATACATGGGGCATTTACATGTAATTCAATCACTTAAAGTCCAGGTAATTGGTGTATTTCTTTTAGTGTAGACTGAGTCTTTAAATAACATCTGAGTGAAATTGAAACAATGATCTGGTGACTTCAGCGTAGTTAACAGGTACGCTAGGGTATGCTATAACGAAGCAGCAACCTCTGGTCCTGATAAATGAAGCCAATGCAGAAGTGCAAAAACTTGGCTACAGGAACAGTGGAAGTCCCGTCTGAGCACATTAATCAGCCACTAGAAAAAAACAGGTTTACAGCCTGGTTCAAAAAAACAAACGTGTGTCATTAGCTAGTGTCTTCATGTGCTCTCACTGTATGGGGGTGAATGTTTTTGTGCCTATTTAGGAAAATCTCACCGTGCACTCTCATCTAATTTTAATGACAGATAGCTCGACAGGCAGAAGCTATGTTTCTGTCACCCAGAATGCTAGCTAGCTAGCTGACAGGAAGTTGAGTTAGTGGGCGGGCCGTTAGGTTGATCCAAAGTTTGGTTGAGACCGCGATTTCAATACGGACGGTGCCGGGGCTAGTCTATGGGTATAAAACATCATAATCCAGGAGTATTTTTATCCTGTTTCCTTAAGTGGAGGTTATTATGAAGAATGCCATTGACTTTGTGGACGACCACACTGGCATTCAACCATCACCCATCAAACACTGACTTATGTGATGCTCTGATCATGTGAAGGAGGACTGATGCTATAATACATATTTACATCACTTTAGCAGCTGTTAGGGCCTGGAGATTTGGTTTAAAAACTGAACTAAAATCCTGCTTCTACTCATTTAAAACAGATAAATGAACTGATTTATCCACAGTGACCGGCCTCTCACGGACCTCTTCACACCTACACATTACCGTTTTCCTTCTCCCCGGCCAAGTCAAGGACTCTTCAGCGTGTGTAGGTAGGAAACCAGCTTCTGTGCTCCAAACATTGTTCTAGAGAAGCTCCTGTGATGTTGGATGAAGCTGAAATAAATCTGCGGTCTGTATCATGCATTTAAAGAGAAAGGAGTTTCTATGAACAAAAGCCTCTCCTGGCGCCTTTGCTCCTCTTCAGCCTCTTCCTGTGTAAATGTTGATGTGAAAATCAGCCAGGAGAGGTGTCAGGTAGTAAACACAGCATCAGCTTTGACTAACAGCTGGGAGGTGAGCTAAGTCTGTCCATTACAGAGCTGCTAAGGTGCTGTGGCTCTATCAGAGCCTGAGCGCTAATGCAGACCGACACCTACTTTCTGTTCAAGTCAATGGGATATATGCTAAATGGCCTGGCTACATGGGAATACAGGCTGCATATGGTAAAGGGTACTAAAAGGGTAGGATTAGCAATTTAAATACCTTGTTCTGGCTGCATGTGAATGGGCCACCAGGGAGAAATGTTGCTAACACTCTTTTTTTCTTCAATATGGACGATATGTGAGCTGCACAAGCTGCCACAGGCACTCTGCTTTCATTCCCTCTAACCTATCAGTCTTTCACTGACAACCATGTATAGTATGAATAAATGAATGCATATTTATGTAATCAATCCCAGGGAAATACATAGGATGCAAGTTTGATGCTGTAGTCAAGTATGCATACCAACAATAGAGAGGCAGATGCATGCAGAGCTGCCTTTGTGTGAGGTTGGGACCTCCATTTTTTAGTCCTTTTTTAAAAGTACGGACGTAGAATAAAAACAAAAGGTCACTGCCTGTAAATGACAGCACTAGAGGTTCCTTTGAAGAAAGGAACAGTCAGACAACTGTAGTTCTACCCCACACTACAGCTGTTTCAGCAGGGTTTTAGCACTCGTATAAAGAAACCCCTGACATGTCCCAAAGATTTTTTGGTATTTGAATGTGTAGCGACACAAAAGATCATGGTTAGAAAACAACCTAGAAACTGAAAAATGGACCCAAGTCAGGATCTCGGTGGCTGTGGACATGCAAAGCTGGTCTGCAGAATGTGGCAACATTAGCAACACTAATGTTAGGCTTTTTTTTGGTTAGGCTTTTCCACACTTTTCCATCTTTTAAGCCCAATAACAATTTGTCTCTCCTGGACATTTTGTCTTAAAGAGCCTGTAAAAAACATCAACACTGTGATGGACAACCAGGGCTTTAAAAATATGTCAAGAGGAAAATCAGGGAAGGCAAGGCCAGCGACAAGGCTAAGATGGAGGAGCAGCTCCTTGTTGTGTTGATTTTCTCAGGACCCGCATCACCTGATAGGGTTGCAGAGTGAGTGGCTGCTCCTCCTCAGATAATGAAGCCAGTGGTGTTGTGAAGGCAGGGTCCTCCTGGAGCTGTCATCAAACCAGGCATAGAATCTGTTGAGCTGGTCTTGGAGGGTGACATCGGTGGCGGGGGCAGCGTGTCACTGCTTGTCTGTAAGTGTCCTGATTCCTCGCCACATGTCTGAGCTGTTGTTGCCCTTGAAGTTCTCCTCAACTCGATCCTTAAACTGCCTTTTTGCAGTTTTGATGCCTCTGGTTAGTGCAGCCCTGGCCTGCCTGTAGGCGTCTCGGTCAACAGACACAGCTGCATCCAAGCCATGCATCACCAAGTGCAATGCAAAGCGTCAGATGCAGTGGTGTAAAGCAAGCCACCACTGGACTCTAGAGCAGTGGAGACGTGTTCTCTGGAATGACAGATCGTGTTCCTTCATCTGGCAATCTGAGGGACCAGTCTGGGTTTGGTGGTTGCCAGGATACTGTTCCTGTCTGACTGTGCCAAGTGTAAAGTTTGCTCCCAACTTTGTGGGAACAGTTTGGGGATGGCCTCTTCCTGTTCCAACATGACTGTGCGCCAGTGCACAAAGCAAGGTCCATAAAGACATGGATGAGAGAGTTTGGTGTGGATCAACTTGACTGGTCTGCACAGAGTCCTGACCTCAACCCCATAAAACACCTTTGGGATGAATCAGAGCGGAGACTGAGGGCCAGGCCTTCTGGTCCAACATCAGTATGTGACCTCACAAATGCGCTTCTGGAAGAATGGTCAAAAATTCCCATAAACACACTCCTAAACCTTGTGGAAAGGCTTCCCAGAAGAGCTGAAGCTGTTATAGCTGCAAAGGGTGGACCAGCGTCATATTAAACCCTATGGATTGAGAATGGGATATCACTGAAGGTCATACGTGAGTCAAGGCAGGTGAGCAAATACTTTTGGCAATATTTATGTATTCAATAAGTTGAATAAATTTGTTTCAGTCAATCAGCTGAAAACTTTCCCTCATCCACATCTAAAATGCTATGTTTGTAAATAGAAGAATACAATTTCATAAATACTGTCACTGTCCAAATACTTTTGTCCGTAATGGTTTGACAAGGGAAGACAAATAGAAATGATCAGTATAACTTAATGATGTTCCTTTAAGAATCTAAATACATCAGAATCTCCTTAAAACGGCACTGAAAGGCTGTCCTAGTCCCTGGTGTACTCTTGCCAAAATGAAAACCAGATGTCCTGTCGATTTTATGGTTCCCTTTTTTGTGAGGAAGTCGCACAGCCAAGATCTACTGTTAGATATAGAAGTATGCAAACACACTCAAACACACACTGTAGCAAACCTTCAGCAGCGGCACATCAGTCAGGTAATGTAATCACCCCGAGCAAATAGAGCCTACGTCGGCTGTTTTCACACGCCGTGGAGCGGTCGCTCAGATTACTCTGAGGCCGGGCGGCCGAGTTCACACAAACAACGACGAGCTCGCCAGCACTCACAGTCCCAGAGGACGACTACCTGATTGTTCTGGACACTGGATGTCACCTTTCCTCCTCAGAGAAACAGCTGCAGATATTCAGTGTTTCATGGTCTTTTAATTGAACACTAAGGTTCAGCTTCAGTCTCTACCTACAGAGATGGTAACTTCTGATTGGGATCATTTTATTCACTGTCTTAGAATTTATTTGTTTTTATTATCTTCATAAAAATTCCCAGAAAATTGCAAAAATGGTTCAAGTGGCAAAAAATGGGCATATTGAGTGGTAAAAGGGAATTCAAAATTTGCTTGAATGGCATTGAAGTGGCAACAATAGATGGACATTTGGTATAAATTGATACAAACTGGCAACAGAGGGAGTTAAGTTGTGTAAATATCACAGTGATGGATAGATATAATGGACAGATCAAATAACAGCAGAGCTGCTGCTGGGTGTGTTACCTCTTATTTATGCAGAATTTAGGTCAAACTATTTTAGCTGGTATAGTCTAAATCGGGGTTCTCAACGTTGGGGTTGGGACCCCATCTGGGGTCTGGAGACACTGAGAGAGGGTCTTCAGATGCCTTTAAAAGCTAAGAACATTTTTGAATCACACTGTTGCCACTTTACACCAATTCTGCCTAATTGTAACCCTTTTTATCACTTTTTTCCATCAATTTGCCAATTTTAAAAGGAATCCTGCATGATCAGACAAGTTCATCTTGTTGGATAGACATTTGTTTGTCTCACATACATATTGAACTAAAAAACTCACTAGATACCTGCATTTTGAGTCATCTGAGTGTATAAATTAACCAGGAGACCGCCATGTTTTGGTCCGTGCTGGCGCCGTGATGTCACAGCTCCGTGGTGTGATCCTCACTGCTCCTGTGCAGTAACCTGTTTCAGACCGGCAGCCAGTGTTAGGGCTGATCTCAGAAACGCAGCACGTCTCACGCAGAGGATTCTTAAATTTGAGGTCTCCTCTATTTTATATTTGCACTGTGAGCAGTTATCTGTTCATCTAGACAGGAAAATGATCAATTCAGAGCCATATTTACCTTGTTGTAGCAAATATGTACGTCCACACAGGTAGAAAATGTTTGAAATCTGTTTCTTTATGAACCAGCTGAAGGCCACGAGCTAAACTGCGTCTGTTTAATAAAGTTGTTCCCCGAACTTCTACTCTTCATGACGCTCTCTGTTTCCACACGGTTCAGGTGAAGATAAACACAGAAACAAAGCATTTCTGGTTTGCGCCTTTCAAAGTTAAAGTCCGCTTTAGCATTTCTCTGGAGAAACGCCGTTTTATGTACATAATGCTTTTATTTTGAAAAGCTCCTGGCACGCTTCCACTATACACTCAATGGAGGTTTATTGAGGTAAAAGTTTGTAGGAATGGCAGAGCTTTGACAGCAGGGAGACAAAACCAACAGCCACAAACTCATGTCAGCAACAGCTGCAAGCAGAAAAACCGTCTGAAGAACGGTTACTGCTTAGCAACGGAGAGGAGCGCTGTGGAACCGTGACGTCACACTAACGTGACGCGGATGAAAACATGGCGGTCTCCTGGTGAGTTTATGAGCTGAAATGAATTTAAAATGCAGACATATGGGATATTTAGTGAGTTTTTTAGTTTAATATACATGTGACGTACAAATATCTATCCAACAAGACGAACTTGTCTGATCATGCAGGGTTCCTTTTAACACATTTTTGCAACATAAAACCCATGTTTTGTCCATTTCCAACCCTTTTTCTCTGCCTGTTTTTTCCTCTTCTAAACCAAAACTTGCCGCTCTCCACCTATTGTTGTCTCTGTTGACACATTATTGCCACTATTAACCCCTTTCACCACTTTTAAGCCCCATTTTACTATTTAAAAAGCCTTTTTTGCCAGTTTCTGCCTCAGCTAACCCTTTATTGCCAGTTTCATATCAATTTTGATCCCATTTCACTAATTGTCCACCTATTTTTGCCACTTTAACACCATTTCAGCAAATTATGAATTCCCTTTTACCACTTTATATGCCCATTTTTGCCACTTTGACCAACCTTTGCCTTTTTTTTCTTTTGTCACTTTTATCTCATTTCTGTCATTTCAACCCATTTCTGCTACTTTTAAAATCTAATTTCACCACCTTTCCCACCTTTTTTTTTGCTATTTTTATCATATTTTAATTCTGTTTTTAACTAAAGGATTTACATTTTGTATTTACACGTCTCCACATGACTATCTAGAATGATGATGTCTGTGTTCAACCACCCTCAGGTACAGTGGGGGTCCCTGGTCTCTGGTACCAGTGTTTTTGGGGTCGTGGGCTGGAAAGGTTGAGAACCCTGGTCTAAATGATCAAGCCAGAACAGCTGTTGATCTTTGTTATGATCTCCTCTCTAAGTGAATTTGATGAAGAGCAGCATTGTGCATAAGGTTTATGGTTTTCCCGTTGATTTTAACTCCAGCGTCTTTTCTTCCTGCTGCGTTTCTAACAGGATTACGACATTCTGCTGCTGAGCTCTGTAATCAAACGTTGCACCCCCACATACACAAACATGTAAAGCGCCACCCTCCTTATTCATCCTTCTATTTATATGACAGTGTTAGACTCTGCCTGCTGCAGATAGCCCTGGGATTTTCCCTGCTAAGTATTCCCTCTCCTGGATTAGCCCCGGGGATGCATTACAGCAAACAGAGGAGGATAGAGGTGCAACTACACTATATGGAACTTCTTCTATACATTTCCATGCTCTAAATTACCCTATGCGATGTTTTGCTCTACCCTCTTATCTGCTGCTAAAGATCTTATCTGTGTAAAAATGAGGAATATGAAAACTTGGTGGTTACAGCATCAGTAGCACCTTCAGAAACCTGTTTTTATTCTATGCTGATGATGCATAGAGACCAAACCGCTCCTAATAGACTTTCTTATCAACTGCATGCATGACAAAAACCTCAGACATCCTCAGACCTCAGTCAAAGGTCATGGGTGAGGATCCCAATCGGTGGCTGACTCGAGATGTTTGAGGGGCGGTGGCAAAAATAGCAAACATGGCACCTGCTGTGTATGGGTTAGAAGTGTGAAAAATTAGATAAAAGTGGCAAAAAATAACCAAAAAATGGCAAAAATGGGTTAAAGTGGCAAAAAGGGAATATAAGGTGGTTAAAGAGGATTAAAAAGTGGCTGAATTGGCATTAAAGTGGCAAAAATAGGTGGAAGTTTGGTGAAACTGGATGCAAAATTTAATACACTGGTAGAAAAAGGGTTTATTTAGGTAGAAATGGGTTCATTTTGCAAAAGTGAGCATAATAAATGGTGAAATGTGGCATAGAAAGTGGTAAAGAGGGATTTATATTGTCAATAATGGGTCTCAGAGCCAACAGAGTGGCAAGATTTGGTTTAGAAGTGGCAAAAACAGGCAGAAAAAAGTGGTGGAAAGGGTTAAAATTGACATAGAAAGGGTTTTAAGTGGCAAAAACCTGTTAAAATTGGCAAATTGGTGGGAAAAAGTGATGAAAACGGTTTTAAATTTGACAAAATTGGTGAAAAGTGGCAACAGTGTGATTTTTAAGGCTTCTGGAGACCCCCTCTCAGTGTCTCTTCACCCCCAATGGGGTCCCGACCCCAACGTTGAGAACCCCTGGTTTAGAGGACACTGCATCTGCAGTCACATGCAGATGTTCACCAAGTTCTCTCTCTATATCGTCTAAGCAGCTTCAGACTAAAACCATTTCTCTGTGACTCTGGAAAACTGGACTCATGGTACAAAATCTCATCCAATGTCTGTTTCATAGCAGACAATGTTTCTCTGAAATCCTATCCTTGTTCTACAAGAACAATGCTGTTGTCTGCTATCAGGTTCCACAGACTCTGGCTGCAGTGCTTTCCACTGGTGAAGTGCACTGCAAAGCAAACTGCTCCCTTCAAAGCAATCTTTAGTTCCACAGCACATGCTCTGGTCTGCAGCGTGCTCCAGAAGCGCCGCTCTGCAGATCTATTTTCAGCCCTGGTTGCTGTGTTGAGATGACAGCGTGTCTGCCTGCCCATGCCAAAGTGCTTATCATCAGTGCAGAGAAACCACAGAAAACATTCACATTTCAGTAGTGAGTTTTGCTTTTCCGGTGCTCAGATTAGTTTGATTATTCGAGACCGGTTCGGTACGTACCCATTGGTGTGCCGACCCCGTAGGCTTTGGAGTCGATAAGGCCTCCGATCTGTGTGAGGTTACAGTTTCGCTGGGTGACAAACTCGATGGTGGTGGACTCCATGAGGAAGGCGTAGTCGGAGGTGAGCACACGGTGAATGCCTTCCTCGATGTTCTTCACCATCACTGAGTGTCTGCGACTGCTCATGAACTCCCACATCTTATCGTAGGTGGAGATCTTGGTTTTCTGTGAGGAGACATGCATGATGGGTTAGAAAATAAAGCCTTTGTGCTTCATTTACTTTTTATAAAAGCCTAACTTTGTTCTGATGACTGTGAAGGTTGGAGGTTAATGAAAATGTATTTAGTTCCCAGCAGTTCTAATGCTTGGAGCTACTAAGAGAATCAGGCAGAGCTCTCACATAACTCATTTAAATACTGCCAATGTATGCAGCTATCTAAGCCTGCAGACACATTTACATTCAATTATTTTCCAAATTTCATTAGGAAAACACGTCATTTGCTTCACTTTTTGTGCAGCTCCAGCAACACTATATGCCTTCTGTCTGCCTCAGTCATTATCTGCTGTGAGGAGAATATAGGCTGAAGCAGACGAGCATGCAAAGCAGCAGCGACGGTGTGGGTTTAGACGGCCGTGCACGCCGGCTGTATGCTGCTGCTATCAGCCGTAGTTAGGAGCGCTGTCAGCACCAGTGCGCCTCGCTTTCTACACCTGTAATCATGGAGAAAAATCCACCAGCACATTACTCTCAAGGGGAGCTGATTTGAAGGTATTTTTTGAAGCCATTTGAAACCTAATTAAGTCACATCTTCAAGGTCCTGCCCGCCATTATTGTGTGTAATGACTTTTTGTGGCTGGTCGATATTTTAGATCAACTGGGTGATTTGCAGAGTGCCTATCAGAATCTTTCGGAGTCACCCTTGACAAATCAGGCGATTGAGCATGCAAGCTTCAGACTGCTGATAAGGCGAGAGCAGTGGCTGTGAATACACGGAGAGCCAGATAGCCACCTACACTCCGAGAGAGGCCGGGAGCCAACGCGGGCTTCCCAGAACCTCCACACACGGCTCCACAGCTGAACACGCTTTCATACCTCAGATAGATTTTGGAAAATACAGCGGGTACAGGGATGACTAGCTGTCACATTAAAATAGCAAACAAGTCAAACATAATCCAACCACCGATATATCTGGAATGGTCTATACTTCAATCACAAAGAAAAAACATGCCAGAAGTGTCTTAATGCACACATCAGACTACATATCGCATTACTGCAGCCTGATTCAGCAGGGTATCAGGACCCATCAGCCCTGAAAAATCAGTGTTTTATCCCAAAATTACCTTGCATCTCCTGACAGGAAGTCTAGCATGTTTGAATGTTACGCCTCTGTGCAGGAAATAGCCAGGGTCAGAGTCTGCATGTTTCTGGGCTGTCTGTCCGTCTGGGTCGTTCTTTTGAACCCGGTATCTCAAGAACATTTTGAAGGATTTTTGTCAAACTTTGAACAAATGTCCACTCTGACTCGAAGATGAACTGAACTGATTTTGGGACTGCAAGCTCACCCTGAACGGAGTGGGAGATTGACAGGCAGATCGGTGTGGCGGCGGTGATGCAGTCTTGTTGTAGGAAGAAATACTACATTAAAAGATGAGTCAGGGGTCAGAACGAGTTGAATGCAGCCTTGACGCCATGTTTATTACAAGACAGTGGTACAAGAGTGAGACCCCCAACCTCTCTGATCACAGGCTTTTTATATCTCCAAGCCTAAGTGTAGCCACACACTCGTAAGTGTACAACACACACACTTTAACAAACACTCAGTGGAACTGAACAATGGTCCAGCAAACATTTCCTCCTTAGGAACTTTCCAGGGCTGAGCCAAAGGCTGGGGACAGCCAACCCTTGTATGAGTCTAAAATGTTTAGGTGCAAAACACAATATACTTATATGCAAAACATAATACCTCCACAGTCTCTGCATCGGTCTGTTGTGGTGAAGAAAGAGCTGGGTCGAAAGGCGAAGCTCTCAATCTACATTCCTGCCCTCACCTATGTTCACGAGCTGTGGGTAGTGACCACAAAACGAGATTGTGCATACAGGCAGCCAAAATGAGTTTCCTCCACAGGGTGTCTGGGCTCTCCCTTAGAGAAAGGGTGAGAAGCTCAGCCATCTGGGAGGGACGCTGGAGAGACTGTCTCTCGGCTGGCCTGGGAACGCCTTGGGATCCCCGTGAAGAGCTGGACAAGTGGCCAAGAAGAGGGAAGTCTGAGCTTCCCTGCTTAAGCTGCTGCCCCTGCGACCTGACTAAGATGGATGGATGGAAGGTCACCCTGACCTAAAATTACACCATGATTCAATAAGAACAGTGGTTCCCAATCTGGGGTCCTGGGACCCCTTGAGAGGTGCCAAAGATCTCAGAGAGGATGCAGGACCCTGTCTGCTCTGACGTTGTTCATTTAGGAAAAAAAATCATGATTAGAAACATAACGCACAATAGAGTATAGGGGCCAACCTTACAGATTAAAATACAAGGAAAATCTGTAGATTTCTGACCAAAAAGATCAAAATTTGTTTAGAAAAAAAAATCCAACATTTTGAGATTATTAAGTATTATATTTACAACATTTTAGACTTTTAAAAATCAGGGATTTACAAGGAAAAAAATCAAAATTTCAGATTTTAAGACTTAAATTTTGACATTAGAAACTCAAAAACTTGTGTAAAGTGTAAACCCAAAAATTTACAAGAAACCAATGAAACCAAAGAAACCAGTGGTCAGAACATTTCACCACTTTTGAAGTCATAAAATTTATTTTATTCCAGTGAATTAACTTTTCAAACCTGATTTCTCTCCTTGAAATGACCATTTATTTTTTCCGAGTGGCCCTAATACACTGTTGAATAAGTGGATAGTTTGAACAAGTCTATGTAGGTCTGTGGGGGGGGGGGGGGGGGTCAAAGGCCACTGCAACCTTATACATTGTGAGGTCACAATATGTGTGAAATGGTTGCCCCTTAAGAGATATAGCTTCTTGCTTCTTTTTGCACATGAGCAAGCAGAATAGATTTCCATTTTTAATATTAATTTTGGGCTTTTGTCTTTATTTGACCGGTCAGCTGAAGAGAGGCAGGGCATACGGGTAGAGGGAGTAAGGAAAAGCATGCACCAAACAGTTCTGGGGTTAGTCATTTATCCTGCAACTATTGTGTGGCATCTGCACAGGCACCTGTTGAAATGAGCTAAACTGGCTCCATGATACCAGAGATTTCAGACTGTTTATCAGTATGGACACAAACGTTATTCATGGAGCTCTCCTCATTAGGTCCCAGATGTGCCAAAACGTCTGAGAACCTCTTTCAAAACACGCTTGTTGCCCTCTGTCTCTCCATCATGGCGTGTTTGGGACAGTCCGAGGACTAGACTGGGAGGTTTTTCATTCAATAAATCTGGTTGGTTGAAAAATACCACATTCAGGTCTCAGGTCCTCATTAGGAGATAGATGTTGTGTCCTAAGTCCTGACCAGTTGCAAACCACTGTTCTAGACTAATGCAAACAGAAAGGCACATACAACAGATGTGATGCTGACCAATGACAGCAGAGAACGCTCTGCAGGAGCCGAAGTCAGAAACATAAACACGCCAACTGTGGAGCAGAAATAGAGACGACGTCGTCGTAGACACAGGACAGGCCATCAGATCTGACTACAACACCCTTGCTTCATGAAGTGTCACGGAGGGACCAACAGGAAAAGGAGAAATGTTGGAGAGAAACGGTGTTTATGCAGTTTCTGCAGTATGTTGCGCTGAATATGAAAATTAGATTTCCTTTAATGCTGGTAATTTTATTTGAAACACTAGTTTTTATTATTAAACAAAGCTACACATAACAGACGTAAAAGTGGAAGGTATAATTTGTCATTTTAAAGCTAATTTACAAAATGTATTACTCCATGATTCTTCCCAGAGGGAAAAATGAACATGAAAACATCTGTCCATTCTGCGTTGAAGGCTCTGTTTTCACTGTCCGCTTTTCTTTTCTTTGACAGCGCCATTTTCTTTGTCTACAGCTCAACCGTTTCTCCGTCTGTGAATCTCTCACTGTTTCAGCTCACTCGTCTTTTCGTCTACTCTCTTTCTCTCCTTCTTTTGTTTTCTTTTTCTTTCCTTTCTTTTCTTTCCTTTTATTTACTTATCTTTTTCTTGACTTTTCTTTTCTATTCCTTTTTCCTTTTCTTTCTCTACTTTTCTTGTCTTTCTGTTTCTTTTCTTTTCTATTCCTTTTTCTTTCCCTTTTCTTTTTCTTTTCTTTCCTTTTCTGTTCTTTTCTTTCTTTTTCTTTTCTTTTCTATTCTCTTTCTGTCCTTCTCTTGTCTGTCCTTCGTATGAATGCAGACAGTTCATTGGCTGAGTAATGTCACATGAGATGGCTTCACTCCCATGCAGTTGGTCTGTGTATTTCCTGATCTGCAAAACCAGTACTGTAAATCCTAGAATAGCTGTGCCCCTTCAAATTTAAAGTTCCCTTTTAATCCAATGATTGTAGGTCCGGGTCCAGGTCCGTATCACATATCTGGGTCCAGGTCTGGCCCCGTATCTGGGTCCAGACCTGGACCACGGTCCACCAGTTAGTGACCCCTGCTCTGCATCAACAGCATTCCTCCCATTTCTCTGGATCTCTGCTGAGAAGTTTCTACATCCAGGATGGAGTGCACCAGTGGTAAATTACATTGACTATGACTTGCTCTGCACCTCTCACCTGTCACTTATTTTTAACTGTGAGGTTTTCCAGTCAAACCAATGCTCCAGTAACCTAACATTATACTCAATGCCCTCTTTAAAAGCCAGATAATGACAGAAAGAGGGAGAGAAGAGGTTAAAGTTAAAACCAGTGAATCAGCAGTGTAATAAATGGCATGATTTTTGTAATCGCTCTGTGCAGTGTTGGCTGTTGCAGCTGCACAGGTTTGCTGTAGTGACACTGTTTCAGCACATTATACCAGTATACTGGTAGCATTCTCATATAAGATGTAGCATTAAAAGTGCTTTTGCACTGATCATGTTTGTTGTGATATGTGGTCGGGTGCTACCATGTAGTCGCCTAAACTAACACGCTGACCATCATAGAGACAGAGAGATGGTGGAGTTTTACCCCTGCATGACATTATCATCTGAGCTCTTTCCCCTTTTCATATTCCCTATATCTGTAAGAAATCACTTCTTTTCACTGAAGCTGTTGCAGATTAGCGTTACTGTAAAACCTCCTCCCATAGTCAGATCTTTGCCGTAGCTGTGACTGGTGTATTTTGTTGTGTTTGTCCTTAAATCTCAGACACTGTTGGTGGGAGCTGAAAGGCTTCCAGCTGGGTGTTAGGCAGCTCTGAGTGATGTGGGGTGATGGGGAGGAAAGAGCCGGCAGAAACCACCATCAGCCTGCGTTAGATCAACACATGGAGTGAGTAATCCTCCCCATTACTGCTGGAGTGAGTCTTCACACTGAGCGCTGACCGGTTTGTGTCATGTAATTGCTGATAATAACATGCAGTGGAGATTGACGGGATATTGCATCAGATCTGTTATTATGAAAGCAAATGAGGCTGCAGTCTGATTTTTAACCAGCTCATACCAGGGTGGACATTTTCAGAGCTGTGCTTTCTGCTGCAGTGTGCCAGCTCTGCGTGTCTGTGGTCCTAAAATGTTCTTAAAAGCCTTAAACATCCTGAATGCGATGAACAGTGATGGTGACGGATGACTCTGCGCTGAGATCTGTCCGTGACTCTGTAGTTAACAGCCACTCTGCAGACTTGCTGCAAATCAGCACTCAATTCCCATGCTCTTTGCTCGTACATCTTCTCCTCTCTCTACTGCTCTGTTCACCAGGATGGAGTCTTTTTTTGTGACAAATGCCATCAACTGGCAGAAGCTTTCTGCTTTCACAAAACTAAATGGCAGTATAAAACCCTGAGCTGAATTATGGTAGCCTAAAACAACATTTGCCAGGTGTGAGGGTAGTAAAACATCAGTGGAGAAATGACAGAAACCTCTAGTAATGGTGTAATCACACCCAACTCAAGCAGACACAGTTAAAATGAATCTAACAGTCATTCTAGTCATTACTCTGTTCAAATACAAACAGTCACCAGGACTTGGATCATCCTTCCATCTACAGCCCATGATATCATCAGAAGATTCAGAGAGTCTGGAGAAATCTCTGTGAGCAAGGGCCAAGGCTGAAGGGGCCCTCAGGGGCCACCGCATTAAAAACAGGCATGATTCTGTACTGAAATCACTGCATGGGCTCAGGAACATTCCAGAAATCATCATCTGTCAACACAGTTGGCCGTGCCATCCACCAATGACATTAAAGCTGGATCATGGAGAGAAGAAGCCATATGTGAACAGGATCCAGAAACACCACCATCTTCTCTGGACCAAAGCTCATTTAACATGGACTGAGGGAACATGGAAAACTGTTCTGTGGTCAGAGGAAACCACAGACGCTGTGTCCTGAGGACTAAAGAGGAGAGGGAGCATCCAGCTTGTTCTCCTGGCTCAGCTCTAAAGCCTGCATCTCTGATGGTATGGGGATGCATTAGTGCCTATGGCAGGGGTGTCAAACTCAATCACAGCAGGGGCCGGATTCTGGATTCAGGTCTAACCTGGGGCCTAACAGGGTCACCTTTTTAACTAGAAACTGTCAACCTTGTTTCACCTGTAATAAAATATGAAATAAAAAACTTAGTACTGATGATAAATGATTTTGACATTTAAAAAATTATAAAGATACATTTGAGAGTTCACAATCTGAGAGAAGTAAATTTATTAGTTCTAACGGTCACAAGATGAAATTGAAAAATAATATTTTTTTAAAGGCAAATATATAATAAAGGAAATGAAAATTATGGGTTTATAAGGTCAAAATAAATTTGTAATCATGAGATTAAAAGTCAAAATCTGATTCAAATTTTAAAATCAGAGTTTAAAAGGTAAACTGTGGGATTATGATGTCAAAGTTAGAGTTGAAAAAATGACATAAAATACAAAATAATTTGTTAAAAAGGTCACAATATGACTTTGAATTTAAAATTATGACTCTTCAAGCTCAAAATAGTATGTGAGATGTCAAAATAATGAGTTGAAATGCTCAAAGTATGAAATAAAAGTCAAAATTTTAAGTTTGAGTCCTGATTATGAGATGCAAAATTGAAAATATGAAATTAAAACACAAATTAATTTCTTTTCCCACATTCCTGACTTCTTATCTAAAGATTTTTACACCTTTTGTTTTCAGAATTTATGACTTAGCAAGAAAATCTTAAATCATGAAGGGTGATGGGCAGTTAGGACAGAAATATGAGATCATCTTGGGGGCCGGATTTAACTGTTCCAGGGGCCGGATTTGGCCCCCGGGCCTTGAGTTTGACCCCCTATTGTGTCTATGGTGTGGACAGCTCCAACATCTGGAAAGGAACTATCAATGCTGAAAAGTAGAGAGGGGTTTAAGAGCAACATATGATCCCATCCAGACAACGTCTCTGTCAGGGAAGGCTGCGACTATTTCAGTGAGACCATGCTAAACCACAGACCACATCCACCACAACAGCATGGCTTCACAGGAGGAGAGTCCGGGTCCTGAACTGGTCTGCCTGCAGTCCAGACCTTTCACCAATAGAAAACATTTGGTGCATCAGAAAATGAAAAGTCCAGCAAAGACCCAACGCCAGGCAAGAATGGGACAACATTCCTCTCTCAAAACTCCAGGAACGGCTCTCTCATGTTTACAGACCGTTAGAAGAGAAGGTGATGCTACATGGAATGGTTAATGTCTCCGTCTCAACATCTGGTGTGCTATTTCTGTGTTATTGTGAATCCTGGTTGCAGTATTGTTGGAATCAGTGTTGTGTTTGATACCACACCTCCTTTATAAGAATCAGAATCTGTTTGCCTCCCTGGGTTAGGGTTAGCTGTCAGGGCTGATGTACTCAGCTTTTGAGCATAAATAAAAGGACCTATCCAAACTTAAAGATCAGCTCTCATGCAGCACTGCAGACATGGAGCAGGTGCAGGCCAGTGGTTTGCTCCATCTACAGACCCCACATCATAGGTCAGGGGTGTCCCAACTTTTCCACTGAGGGCCACATACAGCAGCGTATAAAGATAGTGGGGCCAATGTCATGCACCTTACCTTGAGGATATTTAAAACCAGTCTAATGTAGGTTAAGATGTGCACTGAGTGAGTATGTCTAAATAGCTAGTTAACAGCTGACAAGGAAAATCATTTTCAGGAGTTTTGGGGGGCCCTGTTAAACCTTGGCTACCTCTGGCTCCGCCCCTAAAATGTTACTGCTATTGCTTTTGCTACTGTAATCTACCAGGGAGTTATAAATCAGGATATTGTTATTATTCTGGTTGAAAATGATTACACTATTTACAGCTGGGGTGTCAAACTCAAGGCCCAGGGGCCAAATCCGGCCGTGGAACAGTTCAATCCGGCCCCCAAGATGATCTCATCTTTCTGTCCTAACTGTCCCATCAGTCTGAGGTCTGCAGATTTCCTCAGGTATAAAAATGTGAACTTATCCTGATGACTAAAGATTTCCTCTTTAAGTCATCAAATCTGAAAAAGTAAGGAGTAAAAATCTTTAGATAAGAAGTCAGGAATGTGGGAAAAGAAATTAATTTGTGTTTTAATTTCATATTTTTGATTTCGCATCTCACAATTAGGACTCAAACTGAGGATTTTGACTTTTATTTCATACTTTGAGCATTTCAGCTCATAATTTTGACTTCTCATATAATATTTTGAGTTTTTAGATCTATAATTTTAAATTTAAAGTCATATTGTGATCTTTTTAACAAATTATTTTGTATTTTATGTCATTTTTTCAACTCAAACTTTGACTTTCTAATCCCATAGTTTACCTTTAAAACTCTGATTTTAAAATTCGAATCAGATTTTGATTTTTAATTTCATGATTACAAATTTTACTTCATATTTTGACCTTTTAAACCCATGATTTTCACTTTCTTTCTAATATATTTGCCTTTAAAAAATGTTATTTTTCAGTTTCATTTTGTGATCTTTAGAACTAATAAATTTACTTTTCTCAGACTGTGAGCCTTCAAACTTATCTTTTTAATTTTTTAAGTTCCAAAATCATTATCATCAGTGCTAATTTTTTATTTTTTTATTTATTTTTATATGTTTTATTACAGGTGAAACGAGGTTGACAGTTTCTGGTAAAAAGGTGACCCTGTTAGACCTTCAGGTTAGACCTGAATCCAGAATCCGGCCCCTGCTGTGATTGAGTTTGACACCCCTGGGTTACAGTGTTGTCCTAACTGAGGTACAAAGAAAGCATTAATATGTTCTTGTCAAAATGTTTGTTTATAGAGTTAGCATGGTAGCATTAGCATGTGCTGAAACTATGAAGTTCAATACAGTCAAGCGCAATGTTCAAATGTGGGCCAATCATAAATGGACTGCAGGCCGCGTTTGGCCCCTGGGCCATAGTTTGGACACCCCTGTGATGGGTGATATGTACAGACCTGTCCTAATTCTGCTCTTTAAAGCTTCAGTGCTTTCACACCAGCTATCAGCAGATAGAAAGTTTGAGGAGAAGCTCTGGGTAGAAGCCTGGTTATTGGGACAGCAAACGGATAATTCAAAGCTCTACCAGAAAATCAGCCAAGCCGCTAAAACGCTGCGCCTCAGCACTCCCTCTGCTTGTAGTAGACAGCGGGTCAACCATGATAGTTGGATGAGGTCAACACTTTTCTTAAACTAAACAGCCTTTCTATAACCTTATTTGTTGAAATTCTAACAAACCTCTAACTCTGAAGACAAAAGAAGCTCTTCATGAACTCTGTGAGCTCTTACATGTTCTTATGAAGCTGTCGATGACGTCCAGACATTTCTGGAGTCTTTAGGTCTGAGCTGTCAACCAATAAAGCTGTTCTGATAAGCATTCAGGGCACAAGGTCTCAGCATCATTCTGCTGGGTTTGTGTTTTATGCAGAAAAACACATTAGAATTCCTCTCACAAACCTGAAGTCAACTTTGGATTTGGAGAATTCCCCTGCAGGCCTGTCAGACAGCTGCAGCACCCTTCCTCTCAGAGTTCAGCTCCTCGTCTAAAAACACCACGGTAATTGCTCGCCTTGTTTCTCTTCTCTGAGCCGTGCGCCAATAGACCAGCAGCGGGTTTGGGTCAGCAAGTCCAGACACATCACGTAGCTGCTCACAGAATCTACGGAGCGCATTTTCAGGCCAACATCGCAGACTCGACAAAATAACAAATCAAACTAAAGCTGCTCTCTGGGACCTCAGGGAGCGGGAAACAAAAGTGCACAGTAATCATCCCAGCTCTGGAAAATCAAATCGCAGACTTAATGAGAGCAGACTCATTTAACATGATAATGATGTTAGAGATGCAGGCCTATATTTACTTTATGATCTTCATCAGGAAGGATGCAGACTACAGCTACAGCGTCCTGGGACATTCACTGTTAGCTTCTGTCCAGGACTTTGGAGTTAACTTTGGATTTATAACGCTCTGTATCAGACACCACGGAGGATATTTCTGCCTTCTATCCATCTCTGCAGAAGTTACCAACATTAAAACATACGGCCTTGGACTAACTGTGAGTTGAGTCTACTGAAAGCACCAACAAAGATTCTTCAGTTGATAAAATTAACCCTTCATATCTGGGTTCAGAACATGGCCCAACTCTGTTTAATGAGCTGCTAGAGTCAGAGGAACTGCTCTGACTGACCAGAAAGCCAGTGAGCTGCTCTTCGGTGGCCTTTGTGAGTAAACTGGGGCTAAAGTGAAACTGCTGATACTGCAGCCTGGCCCCAGAAGACTGAACTGGACTGGGGATGACTTAAACATGGACGCCTTGTCTCAGAGCTCAGGATCTTTTCTTACCATCTCTTCCAAAGGTCAGAACTGAACTGGGAAGAAGAGGTTTGAGTTTGCTGCTCCCGTTGCCCTGAATAATGACATAAGAACTCAACGTTGGGATCGGGACCCCCTTTGGGATCAAGAGACACTGAGAGGGGGTCTCCAGACACCCCCCAAAAAAAACAAGAATACTTTTAAAATGACTATGTTGCCACTTTATGCAATTTTGTCACATTTTTTTAACCCCTTTTCATCATTTTTCCCCACCAATTATCACTGATTTTTGCCATTTAACACCTATTTTAGTCAGTTTTTAACCCTTTCCACCACTTTTCTGCCTGTTTTTGCCACTTACACACCAATTCTTGCCACTTAAGCTTAACGTTGCCTCATTTGACCCATTATTGCCACTATTAAACCCATTTTACACCCAATTTTTACATCAAATTTAACATCATTTCACCATTTGATATGCCTAATTTTGATAGTTTAACCCATGTCTACCTTTATCTGCCTATTTTTTCTTCCTCAGTTAACTCTTTTTCTTTTTTTTCTTTTTTTTTTGCCAGTTTACATCAATTTTCTATTCCATTTCAGTAAATGGAATTTTTGCCAATTTAAAGCCATTTCAGTCACATTTTAACTCCTTTTTACCACTATTTATGCTCATTTTTGCCATTTTAATCTACTTTTTGCCACTTCTAACTCATTTCTGCAACTTTGAAAATCCAACTTCCCCACTTTTCCACCATGTTTGCCATTATTACCCGTTTTTAGCCATTTTCAAAAAATTTTCATTCTTTTTTTGACAAAAATGATTTACATTTTTAAGAAGGCTTTTAACAACAATAAAAAATGATTAAATAAAGATATTTGTTTCTTTGATAAGAGTGGTTATTGTTAAGGTTTATTATTAAAAAATGGGTATTAATGCTTAATTTTACAATGGACCATGATTTTGTTAATCTCCATGGTCCTCCAGTTTGGCTGGGTCCCAAACGCTCTCCCATTTACCCTCCCTAATGGACGGCCTGGTCTCCACATGACTGTTCTAGAATGTTCAAGACTGTGTTCAGCCACCTACAGTGTGGGTCCCTGGTCGCTGGCACCTCTATTTTGTGGGTCCAAGATCTCTGGCACCTTTGTTTTGGGGTTCCCAGGTCTCTGGCACCCCTATTTTGAAGGTCAAAGGTCTCTGGTACCTTTATTGTGGGGGTCCCAGGTTTCTGGCACCTTTATTTTGGGGTTCCCAGGTCTCTGGCACCCCTATTTTAGGGGTCCCAGGTCTCTGGCACCTTTATTTCGGGGGTCCCTGGTTTCTGGCACCTTTATTTTGGAGGTCCCTGGTCTCTGGCACCCCTATTTGGGGGGTCCTAGGTCTCTGGCACCCCTATTTTGGGGGTCCCAGGTCTCTGGTACCTTTATTTTGGGGGTCCCAGGTCTCTGAGACCTTTATTTTGGGGGTCCCTTGTCCCTTGCACCTCTATTTTGGGGGTCCAAGGTCTCTGGCACCTTAATTTTTGGGGTCCCTGGTCTCTGGCACCTTTATTTTTGTAGGTACCTGGTCTCTGGGACCTTTATTGTGGGGGTCCCAGGTCTCTGGCACCTTTATATTGGGGGTCCCAGGTCTCTGGCACCCCTATTTTGAAGGTCCAAGGTCTCTGGTACCTTTATTGTGGGGGTCCCAGGTCTCTGGCAACCTTAATTTTGGGGTTCCCAGGTCTCTGGCACCCCTATTTGGGGGGTCCTAGGTCTCTGGCACCCCTATTTTGGGGGTCCCAGGTCTCTGGTACCTTTATTTTGGGGGTCTCAGGTCTCTGGCACCCCTATTTTGGGGGTCCAAGATCTCTGGTACCTTTATTTTGGGGGTCCCAGGTCTCTGAGACCTTTATTTTGGGGGTCCCAGGTCTCTGAGACCTTTATTTTGGGGGTCCCTTGTCCCTTGCACCTCTATTTTGGGGGTCCAAGGTCTCTGGCACCCCTATTTTGGGGGTCCCAGGTGTCTGGTTAAAGATATTGATATCATAAATGTGTTAAACATTGACGTACAGGAAAGATTTTCATTTCTGCATCATTGTTTTTAGGCCATCTTTTCCTCCCATCCTCAGTCCAGTCCAGATAATCTGCTCCTGTGAGGTTCATGTAGCAGCATCCTGGTCTGAAGTTCTGTGGAATTTTCCAGAGTGTATCTGTGAAATGATTCTTCTCACACCTTTGAAGCCTTCTGACCTCAGCAGCACTGATAGCCTTCATTCACACAGGCTGACTCTCTTTTACACTAAAATTTGATTGTTTTTGTGTCTTTAAATTGATGTTCCCCTCCTGAAAATTGGGTTGTTGCTCCACTCTGTACGATAAATGATGCTTTTATTAAGAGCAGTGTGAGTCCAAACCCACTTATCGACTTTGATATAGCAGAGTGAGCCTAAATTAATGAAATAGTTATTGAATTCTAAGTTTCCTCGTACTTTGGGCCCTCAGAGTAAAAGTCAGCGGTCCTTCTGCTGTCACAGCTCTGTCCGTCTGCTCTCCCTCCCCCCACCTCGACCTCTCTCCTACAGCTCTGTTTCTCTGACAGCCCTTTATAGTCCTGACATAATGAATCATACATGTGTGGACAAGGACAGACTGTCACACACTCGCTCCTCAAAAGTGCTCATTGCGTCACGCTCCATTGTCACAACTGAAAGAAGTACCTTTGTGGAAGAGAAGGAAGAAAGCCGCCTGACTTCAGCCATCAGAACAGTAGATTTACTGCACAGCAGAGGTTTATCTGAGAGTTTAGAGCTCTCACTTCTCAGAAATAAGATGAGACGGCAGCCACACTCTTCCTGCTTTAATGGTAGCTGCAGGATGGGCTTTGACTTCATACATGACTATCAGAACTCAATACTTGGCCATGTGTGTAATGTTAAGAGCAACTTCTTGGTAAATTTAGTCAAAGTATGTATTTATAAAATCATAATGAGGATTTTTCCTTTCATAATACAAACATCTATATCTTTGAATTCTCAGAATTGACTCACAGAAGCAAACACACATGCAGAGTTTTCTATTTAAACTAGAACTACCGCCATGAGGATCAGAAGGGAAAAGCCATCAGGCCCATAACAGCCTGATTTTGAAATACATGGTATTAAAGTGTATGGACATTTGTGACGACCCCAGCGCCGCAGTTCATCATCAAAACGATTTTGAGCGCCAAGGACAAAAACGGTCTTGTAGTATGATGTAATCAGCGATGCATCCAAGTTGCCCCATGACCACGATTCAACAAGACCAGCATGTGAGGATTTTTCTTTCATCCTCCTCTAGTTTGACACCCTGGCCTGATGTTAAGGAAGGGATTTCTGAAGCCTACCTACAGCACACGATGAGCAGGTGGGATGTGTGGCCAGTCTGTCGGCCAAGACTGGAAAAGATTTTTGCTGGATTCAAATAAAAACAAGAAAAGAGCATGTTTTACTGGCGAAATATACAAAGAGTAATCCCTTCAGCCTGGTCTCCCATTGGCCACCCCAGTCATGAATGTCTTTGTTGGGGTTTGTCTTTGATGGAATCATTGTGTCAGTAGAGGCAGAACCATTTGTTTAGCTGCCATCTTCCTCGACGCCCTGCATGGGGCTTTAGAAGTGGTCGGACAGTCTGATGTGTTTTCTGTTTGAGGTTCAAACTTCTTTTAAACATCTTTTTTCATGGTTGAAGGAAACTTCCTCTTTGCAGTCCATATTTAAGCATCCACTGGAAGGATGCTGTCAGGAAAGCTTACTTTGTTTGGAGAGTTTGATCTAACAGTAAATGGTTTATACTGAGGGCAGGATAAGAGAGCTTTCAATGCTAAGGCCAGGGCCTTTATTTAGGTACACTTGACCCAAAGGCTGGATCATTTAAACAGTCTGAACACAAACAGTAGTGGATGTTTAAAAAGGGCATCTGGAGCAGTGGCAGCAGCCAACAAGATAGCACATATTTACATGTAAATAGTCAGAAACACTGGGGAGGGTGAAATGTTTTTATGATGCCAAAATAAACCACAGCATGTAATGACTTAACTTTCTCACATCATTTCCACTCAAAGTGCATAATCAAGGGCAATATATCACATTATTTCTACTCAGAGCACAACATCAAAGGCACATTATCAAATTATTTCTACTCAGAGCACAACATCAAAGGCACTTTATCACATCATTTCTACTCAGAGAGCACAACATCAAAGGCACTTTATCACATTGTTTCTACTCAGAGAGCATCATCTGGGGCACTTTATCACATTATTTCTACTCAGAGCGCAACATCAAAGGCACTTTATCACATCATATCTACTCAGAGCACAACATCTAGGGCACTTTATCACATTATTTCTACTCAGAGCGCAACATCAAAGGCACATAATCACGTTAATTCTACTCAGAGCGCAACATCAAAGGCACATAATCACGTTAATTCTACTCAGAGCGCAACATCAAAGGCACTTTATCACATTATATCTCCTCAGAGCACAACATCTAGGGCACTTTATCACATTATATCTACTCAGAGCGTAACATCAAAGGCACATTATCACATTATATCTACTCAGAGTGTAACATCAAAGGCACTTTATCAAATTATATCTACTCAGAGCACAACATCATAGGCACATTATCAAATTATTTCTACTCAGAGCACAACACCAAAGGCTCTTTATCACATTATTTCTACTCAGAGAGCATCATCTGGGGCACTTTATCCGTTATTTCTACTCAGAGCATAAAATCAAAGGCACTTTATCACATTATATCTACTCAGACCACAACATCAAAGGCACTTTATCACATTATTTCTACTCAAAGCACAACAACTAAGGCACTTTATCACATTATTTCTACTCAGAGCGTAACATCAAAGGCACATAATCACATTATATCTACTCAGAGTCTAACATCAAAGGCACTTTATCAAATTATATCTACTCAGAGAACAACATCTAGGGCACTTTATCACAATATATCTCCTCAAAGCACAACATCAAAGGCACTTTATCACATTATATCTACTCAGAGCGCAACATCAAAGGCACATTATCACATTATTTCTACTCAGAGCACAACATCAAAGGCACTTTATCACATTATTTCTACTCAGAGAACAACATCAAAGGCACTTTATCACATCATTTCTACTTAGAGCACAACATCAAAGGCACTTTATCACATCATTTCTACTCAGAGAGGATCATCTGGGGCACTTTATCACATTATTTCTACTCAGAGCACAACATCAAAGACACATTATCACATCATTTCTACTCAGAGCGCAACATCAAAGGCACTTTATCACATTATTTCTACTCAGAGCACAACATCAAAGGCACATTATCACGTTTTATCTACTCAGAGCACAACATCAAAGGCACTTAATCAAATTTTATCTACTCAGAGCGCGACATCAAAGGCACTTTATCACATTATATCTACTCAGACCACAACATCAAAGGCACATTATCACATTATTTCTACTCAGAGCGCATCATCAAGGGCACTTTATCAAATTATTTTCACTCAGAGCGTATCATTGAAGGCACTTTATCACATTATTTCTACTTAGAGCGCAACATTTGAGGCACATTTTCACATTATTTCTACCCAGAGTGCATCATTTAGGGCACTTCATCACATTATTTTCACTCAGAGCATATCATTGAGGGCACTTTATCACATTATTTCTACTCTGAGTTCATCATAAAGGGCACTTTATCACATTATTTCCACTCAGAGCCTATCATTGAGGGCACTTTCTCACATTATTTTCAATTGTAGTACACTATAGAGGGCGTTTTGTCAGGTTTTTTAGCAGTTTGAGAGCACTCTGTCATGTTCATCCCTTTAGTGGCATCAAAGAGAGCTCTTTTGCAGCATTTTTTCAAACATAGGAGGGTTGCTGGTGTGAGGAGGGTTGTTGTTGGTGTCTTTTAAATGATAGGAACCTCCATAGTAACAGGATGAACTCCACTGTTGACAGAAAGCAAAAACAAATGTTAACCGCTTGTAGTTGCCATGGCTGCTACCTTTATGTTTGCCCTCTTGATGGATTTGCAAATCGATCTGCAAACTGCCACCTACTGCATTTGATAGTGTAATCCTGCACAAGTGTTTGGGCACAGAATGATGCTACAAATGTGAAAGCAGACCAGCAGGGTGGAATCCTACCCAAACATGGTATGAAATAATGGATCCTAGAGTGAAAACACCCTCAGCAGTAAGTCATCAGCCTCATATTCATTGAAACATGATTAGAATAAGCCTGCAGCTTCATCTGCACAGAGAATCAACACTGATCATTACAGTGAATCTGTGTTTTAAGGCCACTCATTTTAATAACATTAATAACATAACAGTTCTGAATTTGAGTTTCCTGCAGATGTGCCAATCCTGACCATGTGCTTCAGCAGCTTATCTAGAAGCTTCTGTATCTCTCATCGACCACATAAGGTCGTACTTTGTCCTCAGGCTCTTTAAAGTGAAGAGAGAGTGGACTCATTCTCATCATTCATGTCTGTTTTCACGCTGTAGCTGTGAATATGTCTCTGTTTATTTGTCCCTGAGCAGATTTTATAGAAGTGAAACGGAGTGAATACACAATGTGGTGAAATGTTTTACATTCAGTGTTTAGCCTGTGTGTCTTCAGAACCGCCACCAACGACTCGGTCTCTGTAAGTCCTTGTCTAGTCTCGCCGCTCGCCGCTCGCCAAAGTGGTTTGCATATCTTTAAAAGACCTCTAATCAAAAGAATCGAAGGAGCTAGGGGAAAGGCGCATGCTTTTTGTCAGCACAAACAACAACAATGCTTTTATGAGGGCTCTCTGATGATGGATTTACACGCACTCTTTCAATATCTGTTGACACTAAACACGAGAGGCTTTTAGAGGAGAAACCGTTCAGCACTCGTCCTCTTATTTTAACCGCATCACATTGACCTGGGAGAAATCTGACTCATACAGCAGATCACAAACGAGAATATAGAGCAGAAAAGAAGCCACAATCATTTAGTTTTAGAGTTAGTCTTCTAATAGTGTGTTCATTTCACAGGAGATGGACGGAAGACACTGAATCTATCAAACTTCAATCACAGCCTGGTGGGCACATGCCTCTTAGGTCTCGTTTACACAACGTTTTGCTTCGTTTTCCGTTTTTATTTCCTAAAAGTTCCACGTTCAGACGGCAATGTTTTAAAAACAATCTCCGTTCACACGAGGCTGTGGGAAACACCAAAAACGATGTAGTACACATGCCAGGCCAGTAGATGGTGTGATTTTCATGCCTGCATCAGATTCTGACTTGACCCATACGCGGCATATGGGTCAAGTCCCAGCTTAGTCCCAGCCTATCCCAGCTGTCACTGGGCAAGAGGCGGGGTACACCCTGTTCTGGTTGCCAGCAAATCGCAGTATGAGACAAGACCAAGAACGAGACCAAGACAAGACCAAGACTTTTGAGGGTTGAGTACGAGACAAGACCGAGAACGAGACCAAGATAAGACCAAGACTTTTGAGGGTTGAGTACGAGACAAGACCGAGAACGAGACCAAGATAAGACCAAGACTTTTGAGGGTTGAGTACGAGACAAGACCGAGAACGAGACCAAGACAAGACCAAGACTTTTGAGGGTTGAGTACGAGACAAGACCGAGAACGAGACCAAGACAAGACCAATACTTTTGAGGGTTGAGTACGAGTCGAGACCAAGACTGAGACAAGCCGAGACTGAGACAAGACCAAGGCTTTTGAGAGTTGAGAATGAGACCAGACCGAGACTGAGACCAAGACAAAACAAGACTGAGACTGAGACCAAGATAAGACCAAGACTTTTGAGGGTTGAGTACGAGTTGAGACCAAGACTGAGACAAGCCGAGACCGAGACAAGAGCAAGACTGTTGAGGGTAGAGTACAAGTCAAGACCAAGACTGAGACCAAGACAAGCCTAGGTTGAGACAAGACCAAGACTTTTGTGGGTTGAGTACAAGTCGAGACCGAGACAAGCCAAGGCCAAGACAAGACCAAGACTTTTGGGGGTTGAGTACGAGTCGAAACCAAGACCAAGACAAGCAGAGACCGAGACAAGACCAAGACTTTTGAGGATTGAGTATGAGTCGAGACCAAGACCGAGACAAGCCGAGACCAAGACAAGACCAAGACTTTTGGGGGTTGAGTACCAGACAAGACCAAGACTTTTGGGGGTTGAGTACCAGACAAGAGCAAGACTTTTGGGGGTTGAGTACCAGACAAGACCAAGACTTTTGGGGGTTGAGTACGAGTCGAAACCAAGACCAAGACAAGCAGAGACCGAGACAAGACCAAGACTTTTGAGGATTGAGTACGAGTCGAGACCAAGACCGAGACAAGCCGAGACCAAGACAAGACCAAGACTTTTGGGGGTTGAGTACCAGACAAGACCAAGACTTTTGGGGGTTGAGTACAAGAAAAAACCAAGACTGAGACAAGAGCAAGACTTTTGGGGGTTGAGAATGAGACAAGACCATGACCGAGACAAGACAGGCCAAGACTTTTTGAGGGTTGAGAATGAGGCCTAAAGTAATGTTCAGAGATATTTCTGACTAGAACTAAGATGGACTGATGTTTGAGTTTATGCAGGTGTAGATGTTTGTTGTTTTAGTGCTTCTCCTTATTAACACGTTAATGAAGTGAAAGAATAGCAGATCAGTGTTGGTCTCAACTGGTCTTGATGGAAAATCCAGAGTCCGGCCAGTCCGCGACCGAGACAAGACCAAGACATTCAAAATGTGGTCTTGAGACCAGTGTCAAGACTAAGATGGTTCTCAAGAACTACAACACAAGAATGAGGTGGTAGCTATGGATGTGCATGGTTTAGTTAAAGCAGCTGCAACCCTGTAAACAATGGCGGCGGGTGATGAGATCAGTGTGGATGCAGCTATAGCAGCGGTTTGGTCAGAACTGGACCACATTGCTTTATCAGAGAACCACACTGAAGGATTTTCTTGGTGGTAAAGATGTTTTTTTTCATCAAGCTTCATCCAGAGTTTAATTCACCAACTGGCTCCACTGATAGTCAGCAACCCTGGACCGACAGTGGCCGCCTGTTGAGCTCACATTACTGAATTTACCGTGCTACATCATGTTTCACTGCTCTGATTGGCTGTAGGTCCAAACACTCTGTGATATTCATTTAGCAAGGTCCTGCCTTTTCCTAACACCATCTATGGGATGTTACCCAGAAGGATGTGAAATACGCCTGGAGATGTGAAACAGTCTATGGTGTCAAACTAAAGGCCCGGGGGCCAAATGCGGCCCACAGTGCAGTTTTACCCGGCACACAAGATCATTTCATGGCTCACCTGAAAGAGGTCTGCAGATTTCCTCCAGTATAAAAATGGAAATTTAACCTTGAAGATTAAAAAAAAAAAAAAAATCCTTGTTAAGTCATAAAATTCTGAAAACGTAGAGAATAGAAATAGTCAGGAATGATGGAACGAAATTAATTTGTGTTTTCATTTCATATTTTCATTTTGCATCCCAGGGTTATGACCTAAACGTAGGATTTTGACCTTTTAATTCATATTTTGACCTTTTCAATTCATAATTTTGACCTTTTTCTCTCATATTGTTACCTTTAAGGTTCACAATTTCTCATTTTAAATCATATCGTGACCTTTAAAACTCCTAACTTTGACTTTTAATCCCATATTTTCACATATGTTTGCCTTGTAAAACCTTATTTTGACTTTTAATTTTGTATTTTGATCTTTTAGATTCATAATTTTGAACTTTTCTCTCATATTTTGACCTTTTAAACTCTTGATTTTGTGTTCTATCTCATAATATTGACCTTTAAACTCATGATTTTAACTCTCTCTCTCATATTTTTGCCTTATTTTGACTTTTAATTTTGTATTCTGACCTTTAAGACTTGTAAAGTTGACTTTTTAACTCATTTGGAGCCTTTAACTCATTTATGTATGTATTTATCATTATTTGACATAGACACACAGTAACATTGATGCTGTGATATTTAATCATTTAAATTTTTTTTTAGAAATCTTAAAACCCTTTGTCATCACTGTTTTATTTTCCCTATAATTCATAAGCTGTGAAAACTGTCAGTTTTCAGTTGAATCTGGACCCTGTTAGGCCCTCGGGTTAGACCTAAATTCAGATTTTGGCCCCTCAGTGACTGAGTTTGAGACCCCTGGTCCATGTGGAGAGTCAGGCTGGAAATACTGATGTCTTTAACTCCAGATATCTTGTAGGTTTTCCTGTCACTATACAGACTTAACAAGATGAACAAGTCTTGATCCCAGAAAACAGCTAGAGGAAAAGAATTATTTTGGGAGAGCGGTTTAATAGCATGCATGAATGCATGTCCTGTCAGGCCAAAGAGACTTCCTGTTTAACCTTGGGCTCAGGCACACAAACGGCTGAACGTGATTGTTAGGTAGGACTTTTGTTATAAACATAAATGTTTGCTTCTAAATTCAAAGAATGCTGCCCCTATATGATCCTAAACACCAGCAGGAGCGTGTTTAGTTTTTCTCTGTTGGATTTCATCAGCAGGCCGCCCTCCCATCCGTCTTACAGCTAACGTAAACACTGAGGCTCTTCCAGCCACGTAAAGGTCTCCTGACTGCTGCACAGTCCCCCATTAGACACACAAGGTGAAAAAAGCAGCTCTGCCTTTAATAAGATGTGATTTTATTAGCTAACAAGCTCCACACAGCAGAGGAGTCTGTTTGCTTATTAAATTATTCAGTGTTATTGTAGCGGCCGTCCACTGGGACCGTCCCAGCGAGGAAGACGAGTGGCACGCTTCAATGCTTCAGAGAGCGTCCCGCGCACACATTTCCATAATTATCCTCCATTAGACTTGTATTTAACTGCACAAGTCAATAATTACCCAAACAGGAGGTGTTTTGTCATGTTTTCCTGAGTCTGAATTCTAATTTTTATGAATAATCTGTTTGTGTGCTCACAGAATCACACGGATGATCCAAACACTCCATCCATCATCACGACGGTGTGGTTTTAACACCTCAGGGACAAAGACTGCACCAAATGTGTTCAAACAGAGGAGGACAGAGGCTTTACACACATAAACAGTGAGCATTTATGCAATCAATACTCTTTCTGTTTTTAAACAACCAGACCAAGCTGATAATCCTGAAGCAGGGTTCCACTTCTTCATGTAACTTCTGCTTTAATTCTGGTTTTTAGAGCTACAAAGGAGGGGGTGGATCAATCAAACCCTGAAAGTCATACAAACTCACATGTCAGTCAACGACACAGCGACTGGACTGACAGAAACTGCTAGCTAAAATACCAGCTAACAGCTGGATACAGGCTACTAATAACACAACAGCCTGGATGGACAATAACCATGTCCTACACTGAATTCACTACGGCTCTGTAGAACAGTGGTTCTCAACCTTGGGGTTGGGACCCCCTTGGGGGTAGTGAGACACTGAGAGGGGATCTCCAGATGCCCTTAAAAACTAAGAATATTTTCAAATGACACTGTTGCTACTTTACACCAATTGTGTCACATTTTATCCCCTTTTCATGTTTTCCCACCAATTTTAACACACTGTTTGCCACTTATTTTTGTCATTTCAAACCCTTTCCACCAAATTCTTTCTGCCAGTTCCTGCCACTTAAACCTTGTTGTCTCTGTCGACCCATTATTGCCACTATTAACCCCTTTTTACCACTTTTTACACCCAATGTCTCCCATTTTAACCACATTTCACTTTCTGATATGCCCGTGTTTGCTTGTTCATCCAGTCTCTGCCAATATCTGCCTATTTTTATTCTCTCAGATAACCCTTTTCTGCCAGTTTATATCTTTTTTTAATCTAATTTCACCAAATTTCCACCCATTTTTGCCAACTTAAAGCCATTTCAGCCACTTTTTAACTCCCCTTTACCACTATTTATTTCCATTTTTGCCTTTTTTTCTTTTTTATGCCACTTCAAGCAAACTTGCCACTTCTAACTCATTCCCGCTACTTTGAAAATCAATTACACCCCCTTTTCCACCATTTTTCCCCATTATCAACCCATTTCAGCCATTTTTAACCTGTTTTTAACAAAAGGAATTGACAATTCAAAGACCCCCCCCAGTCTTATTATAGTCTTAAATGTGCATGGCTGTGTTCAACCACCTCCAGGTACAGTGGAGGTCCCCGGTCCCTGGCACCTTTATTTTGGGGGTTTCAGGCTGAAAAGTTTGAGAAGCCCTGCTTCAGAAAAACAGCAAATCAACATTTCAAGGATCCTGCAACTTCAAATCATTCAATTAAGACATTAATATTCAGAAAATAAAGTGCTAATGTTTCGTTAGACCACCTGGTATCACAAGCTACTCTGCATGCTTCATCTTTTGTCTTTTATCACATTTATATTTGAGAACGTCCACAGCCAGCGTGTCTGGCTACAGGCTGGCCTGCCCACAGAGAGAATATGGCCCTCAATGAGCCGGTGTATGGGCCCTCAGATATGATCTATTATCATCAGTGCATTTAGGATAGATATTAACCATTTATTTCACAAAGATACACAGGTGAGGATTTCAGTGAAAATTATCTTCAGGGCACTAAATCACATTTCTCCACTATTGGATAAGCGCCCTCTAAAGCAGGGGTCCTCAACCTTTTCAGCCCGTGATCCCAAAATAAAGGTGCCAGAGACCGGGGACCCCCCACTGTACCTGAAGGTGGTTCAACACAAACATGCACAATCAAGATAGTCATGTGCAGACAAGAGGTTAAAAAAAAGTAGTAGAAAAAATGGATGGCAGCAGGGCTGAAAAGGGTCTAAGAGTAGCACAGCTAAATAACATCACATCAGCGCCCAATGATAGATTTATACTTATTTTAGCTGCAACATGAAAGACTGTTAGCCAGGATGCTAGCACCAACGCTACTGAACCAACACATATGACTGATATCATCAATAAATCCCAGCTGGGGAGGGCAAATTCACTGGGTTTGTCAGGGGCCATATTCTGGGGTTAATCAGGGCCCATATTCTGGGTTTGTCAAGGGCCATATTCTGGGTTTGTCGGGGGCCATATTCTGGGTTTGTCAAGGGCCATATTCTGGGTTTGACAGGGCCCATGTTCTGGGTTTGTCAGGGGCCATATTCTGGGTTTGACAGGGGCCATATTCTGGGTTTGTCAGGGGCCATATTCTGGGTTTGACAGGGCCCATGTTCTGGGTTTGTCAGGGGCCATATTCTGGGTTTGTCAGGGCCCATGATCAGGGTTTTTAGGGGCCATATTCTGGGTTTGACAGGGGCCATAATCTGGGTTTGTCAGGGGCCATATTCTGGGTTTGACAGGGCCCATATTCTGGGTTTGACAGGGGCCATAATCTGGGTTTGTCAGGGGCCATAATCTGGGTTTGTCAGGGGCCATAATCTGGGTTTGTCAGGGGCCATATTCTGGGTTTGTCAGGGGCCAGACAGATTTTGGGCAGGCCCTGACCTCTGCAGTGTTGAAGACGTTTCCATAGTGCTCTGACTCTACAAGCCAACCATGCCAACACTGTTAACAATAAAAAAGGTAAGAAAAGGGAGTTTTACATTATGAAACAGGCTACAATTCACAGAGTGAACAGTGAAAAGAGGGTGTATTTTTGTTGCAGTACAGGTGAACATGTGGTTGGCAGCAGGTTCTGTACACCTCTGACCCAGAGTTGGCAAAAAGAGACCTGCTGATTGGATGGATGGTTTAACTAAATTCGTAATCAAATTTTAACAAGACACTTAATAAAGTTTAAACAGTCCCAGGAAGGACTGTTACTGCACCAAAACAGGACATAAATCTTTAATCAGCTGGTGTTCCTTCTGAGTTGTG
This sequence comes from Cheilinus undulatus, assembly GCF_018320785.1. Classification (NCBI taxonomy): domain Eukaryota; kingdom Metazoa; phylum Chordata; class Actinopteri; order Labriformes; family Labridae; genus Cheilinus; species Cheilinus undulatus. Next base: position 1,445,055 of record NC_054872.1, read on the forward strand.
CTACAAACCTCACCAATAATGCAGAATTAATCTGGACAAACAGCGTCAGGCCTGAGGCTGTAAATTACGGCTGCAGAGGGACCTCAGACAGGTAGGATGATTAACAAGCTAATATGCTGCTCCTTACACCAACTGTTGTTTTCATTAAGTTGTGAAGTGAAATGATAAAGAGACTGTTCAGCTCCCACCAGGGATTTCTAATGAATGGCTGAGAATATGTTTGACTGTGTAAAAGTAACACACAAACAGATTCATCACACAGTTACCTGCTAACGCCTCAGAGCTCCTGCACAGATGGAGGAATATAAAGTGTGAGGAGCAGACATTTGAATATCCACGGATAAATTCACCTGAAAGTGTTGGAAACTTGGCGCAAAGAGTGGCAGTGGAGGAAAGTTTCAAACTCTTCCTGGATTTACACAGCGGCGTGGATCTGCTGCAGGTTTCTATACGTGACGCTGCAAGGATGAAAGCAGAGCCTGAGCTGGGGAACAACTGTCACCGCTCCATGGTTAAAGGCTATGGGAAAAGGTACAGCACCATTTGATCACGGTCACACTGCACTGACAACTTATAGCAGAACTGTCCCGAGTTTGAACACGACCCGGGACTTTTCTGTCGAAACTTTTCAGTCCAAAGACGTTAGGTGAAGAGGAAACTGCCTGAAGGTGTGTTGAGCTGTGACAAACTGTACGTTTAAGCTCGACGTGACCCTGAACAGAGTGAGGACAGATTTAGACTGTTTGAATGTGTGAAACTAGAAGTGTAAAATAACTTACTAATATTGCTACAAAATGTTCCTTAAGGTGTGGCAGTGACAGCTAACTGCTGACTGACGAAGGAAAAGTGGACCCTTTTTCAAAGCAGCTCCCTTTAGATATTTCTCAGCTATAGCTTACTGGATCAGAGAAGAAGTTTGAAAAGCATCCTCCTTCAAAGTTAAGTTTCTCTCTGACCATTTAGATTAAAAAGTTCTTACTGTTAGATTGTGGTGAACTCAACTGTAGTAGAATTTAAGAAACAAACTAGATCTAGATCAGCATGCCAGTTCAGTAGAACACACACTAGTGCTGAATGATTTCATAACAGCTATTATACTGTACAATAACACAATTGCATTTGCAATTACAATATCATCCATAAATGGTATTATGAGTCTGCTTGCTTGGTTATTGAGGAAAATGCAGAGAATAATGGCAGTTTAGAAATGTGTATTTCTTACAAATGTGAGCCAGAAGCATAACAGACACAAAGTTCTTACTGCTTTCATTAAAACATGATTCTTTACAATAAAAGAAAAGGTTTTCTTCTTTGTTAATAATGGACTTTTACTAAGTGCAATAGAAGAACTATCGTAAACTTTAAGACCTTTCCTTTAAGGCTGCACAACACTGGATTTGCTGATATATAATATACCAAAATTTACAAATGAATTTTAGCTGATATCAAAACTCAAATGAAGTTCAGACCTAAAAATGTTTCAATTCATTTTCAATTTCAATTTGCTTCATTGGCATGAACAGATCAGTTACTGCCAAAGCAGTGTAAAAAATAAAATACATCAAATAGTTACACATAATACAAATTTGCATATTAAATAATTCCACAAATAATCAATACATAATGAAATAAATCTGATTGATTAGATAAACAATGAGACTAAAAAATAATAGAATTAAAAATAAACAGCAAAAAATTAAAAAATAATAATTAAATTTAAAAAAGAAAAAAGAAATAAATTCAGTGTATTTGTCAGGAGGGGACTGATTGGGTGTCCCTCAGGCTTTGGCAGGATCAAATCTATTTAGCAGCATCTATACAGACGATTCTGTGTTCTCCTAACAGGTACGTGTTAACACCTGTAGTCTTTAAAACTCTCTTCAAAGTCTGAGAATGAACAAATCAACAAATTTCAGTCCTAGAAACACCCCAGCCACCTCCATTTAGTCCAGGAGTGTCAAACTCAACCACAGCAGGGGCCGGATTCTGAACTTGGGTCTAACCTGAGGGCCAACCAGGGTCAATATTTAACCATAAAATGTCAACCTCATTTTCACCAGAAATGAACTATCAGGGTAAAAAAAACTTGCCACTGATGATAAATGATTTGAGATTAAAAGTCAACATAATAAGTCAAAAACTCAAAATTTGAGATATAAAGTCAAACTTATAAGTTTAAAAGGTAAAAACATGATATTTAAACTCAAAATAATGTTTTAAAAGGCAAAATACCAGATAGAAATCTAAACCATGAATTTTAAAAGTCAAAAACTGAGGTCAACTTTAAAATCATGACTTTTAACAATCAAAATATGAGGTAAACATCGAAATCATGAGTTTTAAATGTCGAAATATGAAATGAAATTAAAAATCATGAGTTTTTGACTTAAAAAAATTAGATTAAAGTTAAAGTTAGGAGTTGAAAAAGGTCAAAACATGAGATAAAAGTCAAAATCATGATTTAACAAGGTCAAAAAACTGAGATTAAATTAAAAACCATAAGTTTTAAAGGTAGAAAAAAATAAGATAAAAGTCAAAATAAAACTTGAAAATGTCAAAAAGTCAGAAAAAAAGTAAAAATCATGAGTTTAAAAGGTCAAAATATAAAATGAAATCAAAATAATGAGTTTTTCAGTTTAAAAAAAATTAGATAAAAATTAAAGTCAGGAATTGAAAAAGGTCGAATTGTGAGATAAAAGTCAAAATCATGATTTACCAAGGTCAAAACACTGAGATTAAATTAAAAAACATCATTTTTAAAGGTAAAAACGAGTTAAAAGTCAATGTTAGAGTTGAAAAAGGTCAAAACATGATATAAAAGTCAAAATCCTGACTTTAAAAGGTCAAATGGGATTTAAATTTTAAAATTATAGATCTAAAAGGTAAAATGATGAGATAAAAAGTTAAAGTCCTGACTTTAAAAGGTCAAAATAGGATTTAAAATTTAGAATTATAGATTTAATGGTAAAAATATGAGATAAAAAGTCAAAATCATGACTTTTAAAAGTCAAAATAGGATATACATTTTAAAATTATAGATCTGAAAGGTAAAATATGAGATAAAAAGTCAAAATTATGAGATGTAAAGGTTAAAATATGAAATAAAAAGTCAGTCATAACTTTTAGTCACATCTGTGAGATGCAAAATTGAAAATATAGAGCAGACAGAAATTTCTTCCCCACATTCCTGACTTTTTATTCAATTATGTTTACTGTTTATGAGTTTTTATGACTCAACAAGGATAAACCATCAAGGTTAAGTTTACATATTTATACTGGAGGAAATCTGCAGACCTCATACTGGTGGACCAGTGAAAATAAAAATATCATATGATCTGGTGGGCTGGGTATAACTGCACCACAGGCCGGATTTGGCCCCCGGGCCTTGAGTTTGACACCCCTGCTTTAGTCCATCTGCACCTACTCCAGATCCTCACAGGTCTTCCTCTCATCTCATCCTGCATCCCTCCATCTCCTCCTCCAAGCCACCTCGCTGAAGAGTACAGACACATCCATGCACAGCTCTGCAGTCCTCGTTTAAGGTCGTCTGAGAGTCCTTTAACTTTCACCTGACCAGGAGACAGAAAAACTAACCAAATGCTCCTTTTCATGCTGACACAACACTCGTTTTACTGACTGTACTCAGTGATGTTGCTCAACTGGAGGAGGAGATGCTAAACACAAACCTCCCTCCACTGTGAACTCCACATCCTATCTTCACAAGCAGCTGCAAAGGCAACAAGCTAACGTTGCTTAAAGAGATCCCAGACAGTGAGTGACATTTTAGATAAGGGCATGATGCCCACACCAACCAATCAGCTGAGGCCTGATTATCAACAACAGTATGCATTCAGAAAGTCCAGATCAGCACTAAGGACTGTCTTTAATGTATTAAAAAGCATAAAAGAGATTTTGCATTGGTCCTCTCTGTGAAAATGAAGGTTTGTGCTGATGTGAGTGTATTTAAAGTTTAGGTTCAGGTTTTTCACTGGGAGTGCATTTAAGGAGATGATACACCTCAGGAAAACACAACGCTAGAAGGCTAACTAATTACCAACTTGGACGTGAAAGGCAGGACTTTTTTTGAGCAACAGCACCAACACAGCTCAAGTCAGTGTTTTTGAATGGGCACAGCAAGGTTGACCTTTGGCATCTGGTTGCCAAATTCTTCCCAGTTCATATCTGAATCCAAGTGGATGTTGGTGCCAAATTTGAAGAAAATCTCTCCGGGCATTCTTGAGATATCGGGGCCGACAGATGGACAGACAACCCAACAATACTCAGCCTCCAGCTCCTGCACTCACTGGAGGCATTTAAATGTATTTCTAATTAAGTTTGGCCTCTGTTAGCATGCATGCAGCCATGACTGAGGCACAAATATCTCTCCACAAAACAACCGTCTCAAACTTTTGCATTTTATTCTCCTGTGGGGCACACACAGAACAAAATACTTATGAAATAATGTATGACAAACCTTGAAGAAGGTCATGGTCGCGCCATCCTCCACCACCCCGTATTCTATCTTAGTCTGCTTGGCCAGGTCGTCGGCTGAGTCGATGGGCGACTCCATCCTCTCCACGGTGAGGAAGGCCGCCAGGTTGGCCGTGTAGGAGGAGATGATGATGAGCGTGAAAAACCACCAGATTCCTCCTACAATTCTGGTGGAGAGGGCTTTCGGCATGAGCTCAGAGCCTGAACGAGAGGAGCAGAGGACGGGGGTGAGACCTGGGACAACATGAGGCTGGAGAGGGGGCAGCAACCAGACCAGACCGGGCCGGGCCGAGCCAGGCCGCTACATCTGCTGCCTGGATCACTCTCTCAGACTCAGACACTAAGAGTGGGCAGAGTGGGCAGCCTGACAGTTGGACCTGGTGATTAGTATTTAATCTAACACTGGAGATATGACTCACTCTCACTGTTTTCTCTGCATTCTCTGACTGTGAGTCCATACCGCCTCCTCTGTTACTAATAATGCCAAGATAATTGTCTGTCAGTTCTTTGTAGACTGAGAAAAGTGCCCCTCTGTGAAGAAGCACAAGCCAACAAATCTAATTTATTCTCATGATATTCAGATAAAGTCAGATTTTTCTGGAAGGCATCATAATGACTACTTTGGGCATACTCAGTATCAAACACAGACATCGGCCATTTGTTTATAAAGGGAAGTTTGGAAACCAGTAAATAGTGGTTGTCATACTGGAAGGGCTTGGGTCAGATCCACATGTAGGCTGGTATTTTTAAAACCAGAAATAATCGAATCATGCTACATTCTCAGAAACATTTTCATGCAGTAAGACCACGCCGTGTCAGCAGTATTCTGTCCATCTCTGTGCAGGTGGAGCAGCTCACTCACAGACACTAATGATGTCTTTGACATGAGAACACTTTCTGTCCGTTCCTCTATGATGACTGATTTGTTTCCAGAGCTGTCCCCCCAGACTGGGTCTCATCCAAAACCACAGATGCTGGTGGCGGGGTTTGTCTCTGTAGGGGTGTATGAGGCAGCAGAGACTCTGTAGTGCATTCAGACATCTCTGTTCATCATCATGTCCAGTCAGTCACATTAACACCAGCACTGGTTTGGCTACAGCCGCCACGGCCGTGGACATGAATGTAAAAATAAGACATCAGAGGAGGAACACGCTGATGCTAGCAGCCTACAACTCCCAAAAGGGAAAGTAACTTTTTTAACCGTTGCATTGTGGACATAACCTGTCCACCAGATAGACTGTTCCATGTATCAGAGAAATAGTTCACATTCATCTGGGAGTAACCTCCATGGAGGAATGCATAACGTGAACCGTGGCGACTGCAGACATGTCAGTTTTTGTTGTTTTTGAAAAGAAACCGACTCACTGCTGTTTTTTTTTCTTCTTTTAATGAAGAAATGTCGTCAAGTTCTGATAAAACTGGCGCAGCATCCACACTAATCTCTTCCACCATAGTTATCATAGCCATAAATCCTCTTGTTGCTGATTGCTTATGACTCCACTGCGCCCCAAAATACTGCCCCTTGACGCTGATTGGTCCTGTCACTTTCTAACCGGGCCCAAACGGTTCAGATGGGAGCTTTACAAGATGGGTTCACCAGTGAGAAACACGGCTTTGGGCCAAACAGAGCAACAAGAAAAACGCAGATAGTAGATGTGCAGCTCCAGTGCCAACCTCAGCTTTACAGGCTAGCCCTAGCATAGGGCTTATCAGCGGCTAAAATTAATGCTGAAGACTACTGGGACGTTCAAAAACATCTTCTCTGCTAAGAGAAGCTTTCTTGTGTTAATATAGAAATGTGGTGGAGTTCTGATTAAACTGCCACTAAGCTAAAGGCTGTTGGCTTACACCAGGGGTGTCAAACTCAATCCCAGCAGGATGCTGAATTTAGGTCTGACCTGAGGGCCTAACAGGTCAACATTTAACCTTAAACTGCCATTTGCACCAGAAATAAATAATAGGGAAACTAACTGAGCACTGATGATAAATAATTTTCAGATTTTAAAAAGTTACTGTTATGAATTTGACGGCCCAAAATCTGATTAAAAAAAAAAAGTCAAACTTAATAGTTCAAAAGGTCAAAACACAGAATTAAAAGTCGGAATGATGTTTGTAAAGGGCAAATATGTGAGACAGAAACTCAAAATTGTGATTTTTATGAGTCAAAATATGACAGAAAATTAAAAATCATGAGTTAAAAAGGTCAAACTATGAGTTAAATTTTTGAACTGTGAGTCTAAAAGGTCAAAATATGGGATTGAAAGTCAAAGTCAGGAGTTGAAAGTCTCAAAGTGTGGCATACAATTTGAAACAATTTAGTTGAAAAGGTCAAACTTTGACTTTAGATTCAAAAATGTTAATCTAAAAGGTTGAATAAAAAGTCTAAATTTTGAATTAAAAAGTCAAAATTATAAGTTTGAGTTGACAGTAAATGTGAGATCCAGAGTTGAAAATATAAAATGAAAACAACTTTCCACATTCCTGACTTTTTTACCTGTTTATTTTTACTCTTTACCTTTTCAACTTTCAAAGGTTAAGTTTCCTTTTTTATATTAGAGTAAATCTGCAGACCTCATACCGGCGGGCCAGTTACAGTAGGAATATGATAAGATCTTGAAGGCCGGGTACAACCATGCTACAGGCCAGATTTGGCCCCCAGGCCTTGAGTTTGAACCCCTGGCTTACACTTTAACTTCATCCACCTGGAACGATCGCAAACCTCATGCTGAAGCAAGATGGTAGAAGAGCAAAAGCATCGTTTCCATCATGAAAAGCTTTCAGTGCTGCTCTTTGCTCTAAGGCCCAGTCCTTATAAAAGTGACGCTAATCTAAAGCTAGCTGGGCTATCCCTACACTGCAGACAGCCACTGCTATTGGCTAACAGTACAACAAAAACCCGTTTTCCTCAGATGACTCTGACTGGTCAGCGTGACTCTGACACAAACGATGTGGACTGCAGCTTTTCTAGATGTATTTGCATGATGGCAGACATGGTGGCTGTTCAGTCCATCTGCTTTGTGAGGTTAGTGTTAAAGAAGGAAAATGTTCAATTCAAACACATGAATATGAACGGGAGACACCGCCATAGTAATGGAGGCTTGTTGACCTCTCTGGGTATATCTTTATGTTCTTTATCTGTCTCAGCGGAGAACTCCAGATGAAGGGCGGGAAGTGATTTCTGCATTGAGGTGCTGTCAGAATGACAAAGTCTTCCACTAGTGATGACTGTGCCAGCTGTTCACATTGTAAAAAAATATATAAACATAGAAAAAGTGAGCCTCTATTGAGTCCTGAAAGTATTCACACATTCAAGTAGAAAAAACACGCTTGAAAGGCTCACAGAGAAATGGATTTAGAGCTCCTTCTGAAGTCTGGACAGGGGATGTCAGACCAGTTTATTGTAACTAAATGACATTTTAATCTAGTTTTAGTCATCTTGATGAAAACTGAACTTAGTTTTTGTCTGTTTTAGTCATGACAGATCTATTTTTATTAGTCTCAGGCTGGCCACACACTAGACGATTTTTAGTCTGAAACGATTTTAAAACCGTGAGAGACCACAGACTTCAGGACAATTTCCTTAATTAATTTCCTTTTCTTTAATCCTCTGAACACACACTAGACGACTCAGCCAGACTGTCAGATCACTGGAGACCACACACCTGCCGACCTGCCTACGACCTCGCGTGATCACGTGACTTCAAAAAAAACAAAAAACAACAAAAACACGGATGTCTGTGGATACCGTCTTGCTGTCTCTCCACAACAGGCTGTCCTGGCGTGTTACAGCTGCAGCAACAATCATAAAACAAGGGAAAGACTCAGGATGAAATCCTGGCTGGAATTAAGTTAAATTTGTGTTTATGGTTGTGAAGAGTGAAAGTATGTATGATCTGGCTGTGACGCTACCCGGTCTGCTCGCTCTGGTTGTTGTGGGTACTCTGTCAGAGGTACTACAACCTAGAATCATAAATATCAGACATGTTTGATATTTTCAGGGTTTGGGAGGCTACGATGTGATTTTGAGCTGTAAATTAGGGCGCATTCACACCAGAACAGTTTGGTCCGCTTTAAACGAACTCTGGCCTGTTTTCCCCGGATAGTCCGGTTCATTTGGAGTGGTGTGAAAGCTCACACGAATTCTGGTGCGGACCAAACAAGTGGACTCTGGTCCGCTTGAAAACAGGGGGTCTTGGGCCGCTTCCAAATGAATCCTGGTACAGTTTGTTTGAGGTGTGAAAGCAAAGTGGACCAACTTGTGAACCAAAGGCAGGAAGTGGCATAAAGTGTGGTGATTATACAGATTTATATGTGATTTAATACACTCAAATACATGTCGGTACTTCGCTTGGCGTCTTGTAACCATGGCAGCATGTCTTAGTCCTTGCTTATTTATTCGTCTCACGTTACGCTCATGGACAGCTCACCGCCTCGCTGGCTGCTCGTAATGGCTCAATGCAAGAGCAGAAACCACAAGACAGACGGTTTGGTCCGCTTGACCAAGAGAGCAGTGTGAAAGCGAACCAAACCAAAGGAAAGAGCAACAATGTTGCCATTTCTGTTCCAAAACGGACTGAGTCCCCCGGCCTATCAGGTGGGACAACAACCTTAATCGTGTTGACACCACACACATGCAGACACTCAGTAAGTATACCTCCCCACAATCGTCGGGGGGGTCAAATCTTGCCTAAAATCAGGCTTATAATCCTGTAGTGTGTGGCCGGCCCTACCCGCAATTTCCAGGATGAAGGCGCCGCACACTGGTTGGTCTGACCTATAGGCAAGCAACCTCGCCCACTGGAAGCGAGTCTGGAGCTCAGCACCATGGTGCGTAGACCTGATCAGCAGGATGAGATCACGAGAGATCTGCGAGTTCACGCAGGAATAACATATTAATAATGATAACAGCGGACTATTTTACCTTTTAGGGTTAATTTATCATCATTTCCTGCATGAGTCCATGATATTGTTGCTTCCATCATTGAGTGAGGACATTAGGAAGTTAAAAGGTTCATGTTTGCTTAAAGGATCTGTGGATTTATGTAAAATTCTTTGGCTAAATGTCCCCAAAAGTTAACTTTTCCTCATCAATGGTGCCGTTGTAGCTCTGTGACCCACTGACCTCTCGGTGACCCTTTCCTCTCTCTGCAGTATGAGATGTAATGTTGATAAAGTGATGATTTACGATCCGGGGTCCATGCATCGTGTTTTATTTTGAAAGAACCAGATGTTCTACGCTTGTGACTTCCATGGTTGGTGCTTTCTGAATAACAAAGAATTTACGAGGTTTGGCAGCGGCCGGCGCTGAAAATAGACCTGCAGCGTATCTGAAACGAAGCAGAGCAGAGGCGCTCCAGGCACACGCCGCTGCCGGTATAGAGCGCCGGCTGTGGAAATGCTCTGATAGACTAGAGAGGGAGTGATGTGCTCTGCAGTACCATTTGCCGGCGTTCCACAGCGCGCACGCTGTATATGGAAATAGGAGGTAAGTCTAGTTTTTGTCATGGAAAAAAGGCTGTCACAAACATTCTTAGTCATAGTTTTAGTGGACAAAATTTAACACTGTGTCAGACAGCGGTCACATTTGGTCCACTTCCACCAGGTGGTCCAGTTCGTATCAGGACAGTGTCATCGTGTTTCCACAGCTGATGTCTGCCCAGCGTCGCTCATTGGAATGGGAAGTTAGCCTCTGTTTAGAGATTTGGATCTTTGGCTCAGCTCAGTAATAAGAGTCAGTCATTTGGCTCTTCCTTTATTCCCACTTTGGCTTTTTAAACGTGGGTTAAATAATGACAAAAATGGAGGAAAGGATGCTGGTTCACATCAAAGTTCATTCACAAAGACATATCATTACTAGGTCTCTTACCCCACAAGGTTAATCAGCCTGATAGTACATGAACGTTTCCATTAACAGAATAGTTATGAACAAATGAGGGAGAAAAGCTGTTAAAGAGGCACAGCAAGCCTCTTAGCTCAGTCCAAGACTCCGCCAGACTCTGGTCTCCTTTCATCTGTCTACTTGTAGGAGTGTGTGTCATCCCTCCCTCCCACCTGTACCCGAAACATACGCATCCAAAACGTGATTTAGTCCAGGGCGCCAAAATAGCTAGAGCCAGCCCTGCCTACATTCCTGTGGTGATGACGTAACGGACATGTTTAGCAATATTCAACTCTGAAACTACGGGCTACCATCATCATAGTGACAGTGATGAATTGTCATTTTTTAGATTGGTTGCCAAGCTTCAAGGGTGCATATCTGACTTTATTTTGGAAGAAAAAAGGCACATATTTTAATAAAATACTATCCAGAACAGCCATATGTTTTAGCAGTAATTAATACCCAAGAGAAAGAAAACAATTCCTTTCACCTGCAGTAACTTTTTCATGACAAACTCCTGTGGTATAGGAAGGTTTTGATCAAACTAAATTTGAGTTTTAATGATTACTTCCCCTTCTCTCAGAGCCTTCAGCTCCCTGGTCACTCAAAGATCAAACCTGTCGGCCTGGTTTGCAGCTGGTCAATAGCGTGAAATTGCATGTCAAGATCCTTTGAAATTAATTGATTCTGTTGAGAAATGTTGGAGCTGTAAATGCTGCTCTGACCTGCCCCTTACACTTCCAACACTGAAGCATTCAGTTAGGCAATGAATTGGTTACTTTAGCGCTGTTGTACCATTTTATTCCTTACAACAGAGAGCATTCAATCTTCTCTTAATCAGATTCTCCTCTCATTCAGGGTCTATGCAGAGTGGCTCTATGCAGCAGCAGAGCATAAAGAAGCATACATTTGTGTGTGGGTGAGGGAGGGAGGTTTATTATCAGGGTTAAAGAAGGTGGGCTCGGGTTATATCACTACTATTCTACTCAAGCAGCTTAAGCAATTGAAAGAGGGGATTTTGCACATTCACTCGGAGGGAAAGCTGATAAAGAGTCAGAGCGATAGGAGGTTAAGAACTCTGTGCTCTACTCCCTTTGAGAGAGACTCAATCTGCACTCTCACTTTTCATCAAACTTTCTTTCTTTCCCACAGTCCCCTGAGTGAGCTGTCTAGTAGAGGAGGCGTGCGGGCGGAGACATGACAGCCGGCTCCAGCTCGCTGTTAGTAATGCTGCAATGGAGAAGGAACCACGGGATGGAGGGGGCCCTGAAGGGTCCCTGGCTCACTCTTTCACCCAGGAGAACATCACATTATCTCATTAGTGATTATTTTGACTTTCCAAGATAAAAACTGATACTGTATCTTCATTCTTAATGAGGAAGCAGTGGCTCTACATCTGCTCTGTTGCAGCCCCGTGAGGGTTAAAATTGTGAGAGGTTAAATTCTTATTTTCATGGAGCTCAGAACACACGTGTGATAATAAACTGACAGCTGGTGCAGAGACATGCATTATGAATCTTTATTTCCTGTTTCACACAAATGCAGCTGAATATTGTCTTATATCAAATCCAAAGCTGTCCATTTCTTTACACCCACTGTTTGAGGGTCTCTGATTAATTCCCACTGTTTTCATGGCATTGCATTCTTGTTGTCACAGCATCTGCTGAACACTGAATTATCTGCTGTCTGATGATGTGTTTGTCCTGTTGGACCCTCCTACAGCACAGAGACTCTATTTAAGTGACTAAAACCATAGATGCCCAGGCCAGAAGTTAAGTTCAGTCATGTTTACACAGAAAAAAAGGAAAATCGCCCTCCGAACACCATCACCGCCATGAAAAATGACAAAAGTATAGTATGGACAGTCATATTTTGATTCCTCAGGTGGAGCAGGCTTCTAGAGGAAGAGGATCTTCATTATCTGAAATCACAGGATTGGTGTCATGTTGAAAAGGATATGAAGATAAGGTTGTCTCTGAGCTCTCTGTCTCATCAGATCCATGGTATTGATGAATGTATCATAACGTTTTCTAGTGTCTAGACTTTCAAAGGCATACAAGGTATTTTTGACTCTAGATGTCCTTGTAGAGACTCTAGATGTCCATGTGGAGACTCTAGATGTCCATCTGGAGACTCTAGTTGTCTATGTGGTGACTCTAGATGTCTGTGTGGAGACTCTAGATGTCCGTGTGGAGACTCAAGATGTCCATGTGGAGACTCTAGATGTCTGTGTGGAGACTCTAGATGTCCGTGTGGAGACTCTAGATGTCTGTGTGTAGACTCTAGATGTCCGTGTGGAGACTCTAGATGTCTGTGTGGAGACTCTAGATGTCTATGTTGGGACTCTAGATGTCCATTTGCAGACTCTAGATGTCTGTGTGGAGACTCTAGATGTCCATCTGGGGACTCAAGATGTCCGTGTGGACACTCTAGATGTCAGTGTGGAGACTCTAGATGTCCATCTGCAGACTCTAGATGTCCGTGTGGAGACACTAGATGTCTATGTGGAGACTCAAGATGTCCATCCGGAGACCCTAGATGTCCGTGTGGAGACTCTAGATGTCCGTGTGGAGACTCTAGATGTCCGTGTGGGGACACTAGATGTCTATGTGAAGACTCAAGATGTCCATCCGGAGACCCTAGATGTCCATCTGGAGACTCTAGATGTCTGTGTGGAGACTCTAGATGTCCATCTGCAGACTCTAGATGTCCATCTGGAGACTCTTGATGTTTATCTGCAGACTCTAGATGTCCATGTGGAGACTCTAGATGTCCATGTGGAGACTCTAGATGTCCATCTGGAGACTCTTGATGTTTATCTGCAGACTCTAGATGTCCATGGGGAGACTCTAGATGTCCTTGTAGACACTCAAGATGTCCATGTGGAGACTCTAGATGTCAATGTGGAGACTCTAGATGTCCATGTGGAGACTCTAGATGTCCGTGTGGAGACTCTAGATGTCCGTGTGGAGACTCTAGATGTCAATGTGGAGACTCTAGATGTCCATGTGGAGACTCTAGATGTCCGTGTGGAGACTCTAGAAGTCCGTGTGGAGACTCTAGATGTCCGTGTAGAGACTCTAAATGTCCTTGTAGAGACTCAAGATGTCCGTGTGGAGACTCAAGATGTCCGTGTAGAGACTCTAGATGTCCTTGTAGAGACTCAAGATGTCCGAGTGGAGACTCAAGATGTCCGTGTAGAGACTCTAAATGTCCTTGTAGAGACTCAAGATGTCCGAGTGGAGACTCAAGATGTCCGTGTAGAGACTCTAGATGTCCTTGTAGAGACTCAAGATGTCCATGTGGAGACTGTAGATGTCCATGGGGAGACTCTAGATGTCCTTGTAGAGACTGTTATCAAGAGAGCGGGAATGGGAAGGGTCAGCTGCTCGCAGCCGCTGTGCTTCTGTGGGTATGGTGTGCTTTTCCAGGCCTGATCCATTTCAGTTCCTACTGGGTGGGCTGGACCAGATGTTGGGGCGACCATGTGCATCATGTATGTGCCAGCTGGGAGATCGCAGAAGAGACGGGGCTTGAGCCTGGAGCAGGCCTGGAGAATGGCCATCAAGAGGCAAGAGCAGTACAGGACCAAGGTTTACCAGGCTAAGTTCTGAACCAGCATATGCTCCCATACCTGAGCTGACGCCAGATATTTAAAGTATTTTTTTTTTCACATGAAATCCAAAAAGGTGTGGTTATATACTGTAAAGATGAAAGTCTGTTGTCCAATCAGGCATTTCTGTTCATCCATAAGTGGGACAGCAACTGTGTATGTACTGTATCTGTAAGCATGGACAAAGTCCAGTTACCAACATTTACACTAGCACAAGTTTGGCTACGTAGCCACTGCTGTGGAGCTTTACACCCCAGGGACGTCAAACAGGAGAAACCAGTTCACAATGTGACGTTATGAACCCAAAATGCTCTTTTCTTCATCTACACACAAACACCTCTCAGGGATCTAAACCTCATTTGCTTGTGTATAGAATGCTAAAATGGAAAGAAAAACCTCAGTTTTCAAAATGACCCTCCTACTTGTGGACTAGGCCCACTATGTTGTCTACATACCGGAGACTTTAGACCAGGTTAAGGCAGTCAGAGATGACTTTTCTTTATGCCTCAGACACACTCAGGGGTGCTGACGAGAGCACAACGACATCCCACACCTTAAAACTAAACCAGAAATTCTGTTTTATGAATGAATTTCATTGATGAGGGAGGAAATTTGTTTAAAAGTGGCAACACCTTCCAACTAAAGTCCAGGAGCTGCACACAAAGCATTCTGGGAGTGCTAGCAGTGCAAAGCTGGACAGCTTTCCCCTTCAGTACGTAAGATTTATCTATGAAACAAAAATTCAGGCAGCTCTAGTAAATATGCATAATAGAGAGCAGGTTCTGTCAGGAAGAGTTCTCAGTTCAACAAAACACGTAAGCAATGGAAGTGGGCGGAGCACAACGGTCCATTATCACACTGCACGGACAGATTCAGTGAAGCCGGCGGTTAGAGCCCAATAAGTGAAGACTTTTGAGAAAAATGCTGACCCAGTGGAGTTCTTCATCTAAACCTCAAGTTTTGGGGGACTGCAGTTTACCTACATCAAAACCAAATATTTGGAGTTCTGAAGTTTTAGGAGCACAGTGTCCTGAAATGACAGGATGAGAGGGTTATTAATCATTTCACTGAGCATCCTCACAGTTTAAAATCAAACAGCTAGGAGGGGCACTGAGGCAGGGGTTCTCAACCTTATCAGCCCGTGACCCCCAAAATAAAGGTGTCAGAAACCAGGGACCCCCGCTGTACCTGAAGATGGCTGAATAGTCATGTGGAGACAAGGCCGTCCATAAAGGGAGCTTACTGGTGCCCAGCCAAATGGGGGGGCAGCAAAATCATGGTCCTTTGTAAAGTTAAGCTGTGGTATTTTATTTTTAACCTAAATAATAACCACGCTTATCAAAGAAACACATTTGAATTCATTTTTGTGGTACATAGCCCTCTTAAAAATGTAAAAAATAGCTCAAATGGGTTAATAATGGCAAAAAATGGTGGGAAAGGTGGTGAAATTAGATTTTAAAAGTAGCAGAAATGGCTGAGAAATGCAAAAAATTTAAAAAAAGCGCCAAAAAATAACCCCCCCAAAAAACTGGCAAAAATAGGTTAAGTGGTTTAAAAAAAGTGGACATATTAAGTGATAAAAGCTGATTCAAAAGTGGCTGAAATGGTGTTAAAGTGGAAATAATAGGAGGACATTTTGTGAAATGGGATGAAAACTGATATAAACTGGCAAAAAAGGGTTAGCTGAGGCAGAAATAGTCAGAAACTGGCAAAAATTGGCATATCAAATTGAAAAATGTGACTTACAAAGTGGTTAAAGGGTTAATAGTGGCAATAATGTGGCAACAGAGCCAACAATAGGCAGAGAGTGGCAACATTTGTTTTAGAAGTGGCAAAAACAGGCAGAAAAAAAGTGGTGGAACGGGTTTAAAATGACAAAAATGGGTTAAAAGCTGCAAAAATGTGTTAAAATGGGCAAAATTGGTTTAAAGTGGCAACAGTGTAATTCAAAAGTGTTTTTAGTTTTTGTAAGGCTTCTGGAGACCCCCTCTCAGAGTCCTGTGACCCCCAGTGGGGTCCTGACCCCAGTGTTGAGAACCCCTGTACTGAGGAATAACCTGTCTATATAAGATATTACACTGCTTTGCCTCATGGTTGGACATTCTGCTTCATCTTTGACAGCCCTATAGATATCCATGTTTTGATGTCCTGCTCTTTGTTTTACATCTTGCCCAAGTCTGCGTTTTAATGTGCATTTTAAAGAACGCTGGATAGCCTTGTTGTTTATCTGAGCTCCTCAAAGAGACTGCTAAAACACGCCATCTGTTTAACCTCTCTTTAGCTGCAGCCTCCCACTTTACCCACTCATCAAACCAAGCACAGAAATCACGGTAGCAGGCATGAACACAAACATCATCTGAGTAATTAGCAGAGAGTCTGCTTGTGCGGGGTCTGGCCCGGGTCTGGCCGTCAGACGGAGCACGTTACCGGCTCCCAGCGTCTCATCCTGTTCCATCTCACAAACCAAACACAAAGAAATGACCCAAACAGAGCCTGGTTGGGGCTGACTGTCATGTACCCAAGGTAACGTCATGACCAAACAGCACGTCCCACACTTTTCTGGGGGGCAGGACCGGCCGCCGGGCAGGGGAGCCTCTGTACAGAGCTGAGCAGCGCCATGCAGACACTGTGTTCGTCCAGTCCAGTCGTCCTGCAGCTCTCCGGCCTTCAGCCACATCTTCTCAACTGCTCATCCCTGCTTTTAAACACCCTGCCCTTTTTAGGCTGTTTAGATGAACGGCTTTTGCATAAATCTCCTCCTTAGAAGCTGTTTAGTAGGTATTTCTTCATGCAAACCTTTAGTTAAACCATGTTTGACATCAGTGATGTTTGCATCTTTGGTGAAAACATAAATTACCGTAGAACACTAGCAGCTAATTTGAGGATATTAGTGAGCATGCTGTAAAAGTTTGCATGCAACAAGGCAACAGGGGTTAAGTTAAAGGCTACGGTCATCTGTGGACTTAAAGGGTCACTTCATCCAAAGAGTAAAGCTGAATGCTCATCGTCTTGGTTTTAAAATAAAGAGTGTTTTATTTTGTTTCATTCTTTTTACGTTACAGTCGCCTGTGACGTCACACTCCCTGAAAAATCAGAGAAACTGTTGATTCTACATGCTAAAATAAACCAGACATGTTTAGTGAGAGCAGAGCAGCACGCACTAAAGAAGACAGAAGTTTGTGACGCTCCTGTAGATCACTACTGCGTGCTTGCTGTCTCCATTCCTCTATCAAGGACTCTCTTCTGCATTTTTAAAACTTTGAAATCAGAACTGTTTCAGCCTACTGATCATTATTATATGTTGTGGGCTCTATGACATCATTTTATCATATTACTAGTGCAAAAACATGCAGGAGTTCCTGTGAGGAGGGACTTGTGTTCAAAACACATCTGCACTATGCAACACATTCAATCAAAACGAGGTACGTTCAGGCGTAGGTTTGGAAGGGCTGCTGGGAGCAGCATGAGTCCTAACACTGGCTTTATCTGCAGGACAGTTATCCTCCATGTGTGCTTAGATCAGCAGTAAAAAGCTTTCCCAAGCTCTGCATCGGGTCTTCTTAGTTAAATATGACCTCAGTGGTGGGATCTTTGTTGAATAAAGGTCAATCAGACCACTGAACTGGCTGACAGGTTTAATTATGATGTGTTCAAGGTCAGCTTGGTCAAATGACTTTTAAACAGATGTCATTTTCAGCAAAATAAAATAAATATAACAAGTGAATCATGACATTTGACTCACCACTTCTAAAAAACATGGTGTTGTTTGTTTCAGCTAGCAATAGGAAAGTATCTATAGTAGTATTGATAAGGACTTAAATTTAAAAAAAAAAGAATTAGAGAAGGAAGGACTAGGACAGCGTTACAAAAAGGGGCAAAAAGGGGCAAGAACTGGAAAAAAGTGTCAAAAACTGGTTTAAAAAGAGGCAGAAACTGGATAAAAGTGACAAAAACTGGTTTAAAAGGAGGCAGAAACTGGATAAAAGTGACAAAAACTGGTTTAAAAGGAGGCAGAAACTGGATAAAAGTGACAAAAACTGGTTTAAAAAGAGGCAGAAACTGGATAAAAGTGACAAAAACTGGTTTAAAAAGAGGCAGACACTGGATAAAAGTGTCAAAAACTGGTTTAAAAAGAGGCAGAAACTGGATAAAAGTGACAAAAAACTGCAAATAAGGGCAATAGAAATATACAGACAAAAAAAAAGTTTGAAAATTAAAGCCGACTATAAGTGTGGGAAACGAGGATTAATGTGACGTGGGATTAATGTGATGTGATAGATAATTTCTGAGGTCATTTATTTATTTATTTATTTTTTTTAGGTTTTCTGGGGGCATAAAGAGCCACAAATGATCACAAGAGAGCCACACGTTGAGTCTCACTGGCCTAGGGCAACCCTGACCCTGATCCCCATCCCTACTGATGGTTTAGCTCTACAGCTGACCTGTGGCTCCTTTCTGCCACTTGCTCCCTGATTTCTTTCCTGATACACTGCCTCCTCTGAATAGTCGAGTAAATCTTTGACAGACTCAACCAAGACGCCCTGAATGGCATGACACTACCTTAGGTATCAAAATAGTTATCTAGTTTATTTGCATTTTGGATGAACTGGCCCTTTAAATGAGCTCTTACTTGCTAGTTATTTGATGCACGGACATTTGCACACATGCTTTGAGGTCCTAAAATCATCACTACTCTTTAGTTTTATGCTTTGTTTCCCATTGCAGTGGAAAAATAAGTCATTAAACGATGCAGCATATCTCCTTTAGTGACATGCATTTTAATGATAAATGCCACAGAATTATATCACTGATTATTGGTGACGTAGGTGAAAATAGTACATTGTTTCTCATTTGTTCTCTGTTGTTGTTGTTGAGAAGATATGGCATTGGTTTGGCTTAAGGAAAAAAGAACCAAACAGGCAGGAAGCTGCTGAGTTCACATTCACCTTCAGTCTCGCCCATTTGATCCGTCTCAGGTGTTCTGGGGGTTTACCTACCTGCTCAGTCAGCTGTGAAAAGGTAGGGGAGAGGGTGCATGCAGGAGCATCATCCTCATTCACTGATCACTCAGACCACACTCAGTCCTTTCTGCTGGACTCTACCCGTCAAGCATCCGGCATCATGCACAGAGGCCCCCATGCACGCTCACGGGCCGGGGTCAAAGAGCAACGGTGACCCCCAGCAAAACATGGGACCTGTGCTTTTAAAAGAGGGGGGCAGGCAGAGGCGTCTACCTTGCTGCATGAGAGCTCCAACTCCGAACCAGAAACTATTTAGCAGGGTGAAATTGTTTTCCACTACATCCGAGTCGGGGTTGCACGGGTGGGGGTTATACCACTCGTAGGGACTAAACCTGCGACAGTTAACAGAAGACACAAACATACACACATATTTATGTTCACTGCAGTAGGATAAAGACACAACAGAAGACAACAGAACAGAGCGAGAGCGGCCGTCCTACCTGGGGAGACGGGGAGAGAAAGCAAAGGTTAGTTAGTCATGTGCAGAGATGGAACACAGCAGAACATGCCAGGAAACACATCACTTTGTCTTAATGTGCATGCCTGCTCCTGGATTAGTCTGTGAGCTTTAGTATATTAGTCATGAGTTTATACACAATAACAGCACATTTCCATAGTTCTCCTCTTTCAGTACGCTCTTTTTAAATAGTTCCATGCTCTTCGTCATACTAGGTGTTCCAGTCGTTTAAATGTTTCATTAGATAACGTTATCAATGATATGTAACTGTATAAACAGTGGACAGTGAAATGTGGAGGGACTTCAGGCCAGTTTTAGTAAAACAACCCATTTAGAATCAGGAGCTCCTCAGACAATAGCTACTGTAGCACTCATAAGCTGCTGGCTTAAATAGCAGATAGCCAAACATGGATTTGGTTCTTATTTCTTGAAGAAATTAAGACAAATAAAGTCTGTATTTGTTTTTCATGTGTGCAAGTTTCTTTGAATTGTACTGTTGGGGTGAAACTCCTGTGTTGTGCCACCAAACACATCATCCCTGGGTGGGCAAAGCCCTATCTCTTCACCCATGTGATGCCAGGGCACACAGTTAAACAGGGCAAAAAACATATAAGACACACATTAGAGCATTTAACTGAAACATAAACTAGCTCCGGCCCACCAGTGTGAACACAGAGCTAGAAACAACAAACCCTGAGAGAGTGTGACGTATCCCTCTTTGCAGAGTCATTACTCAGCAATGAATTAGATATGTTTGAGATCTGCTATGTTAAGGTTTGAAAAGTTGCAGACTACACCTTTAGACATGGTCCAGACCGACAGTAGCAGAGGAAGGATGGTGGTTTTCTTCATTTATTTTGGTCAGAGATGTTTTGAAATGCTGCCGTAAGGAGGCTCTGCCATCCTGCAGGTTTCCTGACAGTTTTTAGCTGTTGTCTGATTGGATGAGAGTTTATTTCATTTGTTCTGACCTGATGTCTCTCTGGACATTCACAACCCACCGCTGTCTCGGGTCCTGACCAATCAGGACTAAGAAGAACAGTAATGTTACAAACCCGGAGCACAGTAATCCAACCTTATAAAGCCTCTTTAACCTCCCACTTTGAGTGTGATGTCAGAGGAATATGGCCGCCGCGTGAATGTAGTTAATTTCACAGTTGTTGATTTTGATTTTAAGGCTTAAAAAGACACTTCTTCTTCATGTCTCTGTGTGGTTTTAGGTTTTAATGACATGCAGTTCTGGGGAAGTAGGCTTGAATTAACACCACTCATATTCCCAAAGTGGATCCTTGTGTAGGAGTGCTCATATCAAAGGCAATTCCCTCAGTAATTTAATCGATGGGCTCTGAAAATAACTCCATTGTCAGCCGAGAAAGGAACTAATAATCCTTATAATCTTGGAGGAGCATTAATATTCAGCAGATCAAACGGTTCATTCCCATCATGCCCACGCCGCTCCGACGCTCCTCCTCACTCCATGCACTCCTCAAGCAGAGAGATTTCTCATTTATTCCTATTAAATAAAAGTGACATTACATTAGTAAAGGTTGATTGGTCTACAATTAAGCATCCTGACCTGATTTGGTTTGCTCTGGAGTACAGGGGGGACCAGGACCCTATCTCCACTCAAGCTGTTTAACTCACACAAGGGTTTGACTAATCAAATTGAAATGCATAATGTGGACTCGTCTCTGTGTGGCTCTTTTTTACCGTGCAGGAGTCAGAAATGATAACCTCTGAGGGTGTAGCGTCTGCATGGAGGATAATACAGATGGAACCGCTACAGTGGCGAGTGTCAAGGCGTCGATCTGTTTGATCCAGGCCGAAAATAAAAATATAATCCATGTGAGATCATCAAATTAGAATGAAAATGTTTATAGTGGCTTCAACTCACTGTGTTAAAATAGAATGACTGTCCCTCTCCCTCTCCTGGGACGTTATTTAACACTACCCCAAAGCACCGTAACGCCCCCTTCCACGCTGGTTTGCCTTCCATGCTTAAGCACATGTACACAGTCCTGTCCAGTAGGGGGCAGTATGCCATGTAGTTGGTTTGCAAATCCACTAAGAAGGACGACGAAGGAATATGGCCGCCGCAGGACACCAATGGGGGAACTTTTTTGGTCTCTGCAGACAAACAGAGTCCGTCCTGCTTCTCTGGTAATTTTATTATTTTAAGGTACCTACAACAATCATCTTCCTACTTCCACATCTGTCCAACCTGACCATACACCTGGAGGTGCAGGTGGAAGAGAGACAGGAGATGTTTAGAACTGCCTTCACTGCTCTACTTGCTGATCTGGGCCCAGTCCAGCTGTCAAAGGCGGGACCAGTGGGGTCTAACCCACTCTGGACTTCGTCCCGCTCAGGATGAATCATCTCGCCTCTTTTATCGGCTCAGTATTTATCTCTACAAATATAAAAGTTCTGGATATAGAGCTGCTTATTTAAAATGTTTCTTTAGTTTTCAGCTGTCATGTAACATCAGTGCCATATCCTGTTGTGTTGAGTAAAATAATTTTTTTAATAAATAATTTTATGGCCAATATGATTTAGGGTTGGGCAGTTAAACAGAATGTAGATTAAAATGCAACACGGCCTGCTGAAATGCTCCAATCATAGAAGGTGCAATCTTTCTTCAACCTGAAATGTGTGTCAAATACCAGTTTAAAACTGTTTCTGCAGCAGAGATGTTCCGTCCTACACATCATTCAACCAGTTATTTTTTTAATAGTACCAAAAATCCCACTGTTCTCATTTTTGTTGGAAAATTATAAGGTGCAGAGTTTTAAAAAATGATTGCATATTAAATCACAATCACAATGTTAGGGAAAAAATGCCACTAGGTTATTTTCCCAAATTGTTCAGCCCTAATTTGTGTGCAGACTAAATTATGCTGTCATTACATTGTGTAATTTAGCTCTGTGCTGGCGATCTATGTGGACTGGATGATTCCTTACAGCATCAACATACATGTTTTTATTGTGGCTCTTTAAAAAGGCCTGTACTGACCTCTTCAGTGTGTCTGCTGTTGTGTTAAAAAGTCAGATAAAATGACTTTGGTTGTTTGGGCACATCTGTAAAAACCAGGAGTCTGGCCAGTATTTGCTTGATTGCTTTCAATCACAGCTGCGTTCACACCTCCTGCTCAAGTACAAATGAACCCTGTGCAAGACCAGGTTTTCCAGCAAACTTCTGAAAGATGGGCTCACTTAGCCCTGGTCTAGGATCCCTATTTTAAAGCAACCTTTAAAACATCATTGCTGACTGTCCCTTTACCCACAATCTCCACCGCGCCGCGGGTTTGGTCCAATCGAAGACAAGCGACCTCGCCCACTGGAGGTGAGTCTATAGCGCTGCGCAGCGGCGCGAGTCTTGGTCAGCGGGCAGAGGTCACGGGAGAACTGCAAGTTTATGCAAAAATAGTATGCCAACAGTGGACTATTTTAACGTTTGGGGTTAATTAACACATTGCCAAAAGTATTCACTCACCCATCCAAATAATGTAAATCAGGTGTTCCAATCACTTCCATGGCCACAGGTGTATAAAATCAAGCACCTAGGCATGCAGACTGTTTCTACAAACATTAGTGAAAGAATGGCTCGCTCTCAGGAGCTCAGTGAATTCCAGTGTGGTACTGTGATAGGATGCTACCTGTGCAACAAGTCCAGTGGTGAAATTTCCTGGCTCCTAAATATTCCACAGTCAACTGTCAGTGGTATTATAACAAAGTGGAAGCCATTGGGAACCACAGCAACTCAGCCACCAAGTGGTAGGCCACGTAAAATGACGGAGCGGGGTCAGAGGATGCTGATGTGCATAATGTGCAGAGGTTGCCACCTTTCTGCAGAGTCAATGACTACAGACCTCCAAACTTCATGTGGCCTTCAAGAACAGTGGTAGAGAGCTTCATGAATGGGTTTCCATGGCCGAGCAGCTGCATCCAAGCCATACATCACCAAGGTCAATGCAGTGGTCACGCCGCCACTGGACTCTAGAGCAGTGGAGACACATTCAGCATGTAGCCTGCTGTAACCTAAGAGAAGTACTAGTCATGCACTCATTCCCATCCAGTCCACTAAAACTCAGACATGGAGCTGACTGCAATGTGAGTTATTTTTTTACTTTATATACAACAGTATAAAAATAAGTTATTTTGTTAACAAGAAATACAAATTGTTTATTTTGTACTTTTCATGGAAATTTTGACTTTTACAACAAGATTTTCAGAACAGAGTAGGAGGTTGGGAATGGAAAAATCCTTCATTAATCATAATCGAGGTAAAGAGTTCAGCCTTAGAGGACATCTATCAAAAATCAGAGATGTATTCAGAGGGATGGATTACCTGCTCATGCTGGTCACAGTTCAGTTAAACTACTGACTTTTATTCAGGATGCTATGAGCAGAGTTTTCTTGGAGTTTTTTGGATGGTTTTAGTTTTTACAGAGCGCCCTCTGGTGGAATAACGTGAGTTACATCTAATTGCTAAGTTTAACTTAAAACTTGCTTTTATGACTAAACTCACCAACCTCCTTTTGGAGTCTAAAGCCAGCACCTCATCTTTACATCAGTAACTACTTATTAACCGTGTAACAGGAGAGATTTCTTCTTTTTTAGTAGAACTACTAAAATGAAGGAGAGGGGGTTATTCAGAGTCAGGAGTCAGGAGCAGAAGCCTCGGGAGGATGTAACATCTGCGTGGAGGGTAATGCAGATGCTGGAGCGTCGTGTGTCGCCGCTTTGATCCATGGCCCTCTGGGTAAAATACAGCAGGACCGTGTTGAATACTGCAGCATGCAGCTCTATATGAAGATGTATGGCTGTATCGATACAATGACAGCATCATAACTGTGCCCTGTCATTGACTAATGGGCTTTGCCATTATAACGCGGTTAGCACAAGCGTTCCTTTTCAACCCCCTACAACATATTGTGTGGCGTAGCTCAAGGACCCCTGAATGTCCCCTTTCTTCCTGCTCCTGCAGAATCCTTGGCCTTAAATCAATCCGTCTGCTCACTCAATTTGTCCCAGATTTGCTTGCTTGTCAATTTGCAATGCCAAATTGAGTTCAAGTGAACTGCAACCTTGGAGCCGCACATGTGACGATGTGACCCAATCCCTTGTGCAGAGGTCTCACAGTGTATTTCCTCCAATCATGTTGAGAAAAGCCAATTACAGCTCGCCATGAACATGGATGAGCAAAGTTGTCAGTGGCGTCCTGGGTGATGGGAGTGGCTGCTTGGACCTCTGATGCTGCTGCTGCTGTTTGGGTCAGAGAATACTAAACCCACGCCGTTTACAGCAGACAACACAGCTTAGCTGCTCTGCCCGTTTGCTGTCATTTTGATCCAATTACACTGCCCTTACATTATCTCAGGTCATCTGAGCTGCAGAGGGAGAAACTTTGAGCAAGGTCAGAGCAGAGATAAGAGCTGGAAGGGAAAAAAACACAGAAATTCACCAGCAGGGCAGAAACAATATGAGGCTTTTATCTTTTATGGGGGGGCAGGGTCACTGCAGAAAACTGCAGCCATGATGTGCACGATAACGTCAGAGTCGAAGGGAGACGGATCAACAAAGTCAGAAGAGTCCTGCTGCTCTGTCAGAGGGTGAGCGACTGTGTATGTCAACACATGAGCTTCACCCTGTCTCTGCTCGTTTTCAAAGCATACTGCAATGGTTTGGGCCTTTACAGCCTAGTCTAACACTTGTCATCACCTTTGTTCAGTTCATATTCAAATGCAGCATGCAGCAAGTGCATTCTGCATGAATGTAGCCCTCTCTTTACTCCGCAGCTACAGCAGATAGGCACACTTTCTTAACATGAAGCTTTAGAATTACAGCAGGGGAGTCCAAACACATTCAGAAAAGGATGCTGAGGCCACTGTGGTGATGTTTGGATTTCAGGGGTACCATGGCCAGGGTGAGAATGATGCTCCCTTCAGCAGAGACGGCTCATCTCTACATTCAAACACAAAACATGAGAAAACTGCTGGAAGCTTCTAGACTTTATGGCAGCATTGGTGCTTGAAGATAATTAAGGCCATATGATTTGGAAATCACACTTTGAGACGGAGCAGATAGAGGAGCGACTGATTACCACTGCTGTAATCCTTTTGTCTTTATTTATCTGGGCGTTATGTATCCAGATATTATTATTTTGGTGGTCATTATGATTACAATTTACATTGTTGTCTCAGTGCAGTCATGAATAAAACACATCAACGAAGCCCTCTGGTCAAAATGTTTGTTTATAGCAGCACCACTTACAGTCATGTTAGCTTCATGTTCTGATGGGGCTGCACTTCATTTGGATTTAGATTTTTGGGGGACAACAGTCCATGGTTTGCCATTGTAGTTTGCAGACCATTGCTTACCAGTGTTCATTTTGGAAGCTATTTTTAATTTTAGTCTCTACATGACATGCATTTGAGTGTTAGTCACATTTTAGTCATTTCTATCCTTTTTAGTTTTAGTCTAGTTTTAGTCCATTAAAAGTCCTCACATTTTAGTCTTCACTTTTAGTCCAAGCATTTATTTTCTTGCCTTAATCTGGTACCAAATCATGGTAGTGTGTTCTCTGGACTCTGCCTAACCTGGGGTCCCTGCTTTCTACAGCTGAGAGGCAGAACAGATACAGATGTATTGTTTTTGACAGATTTACCCACAGTGGAGAGATATCACAGATTTTGAATGTCTGATGAAATCTATATAACATTTTAGTCTAGTTTTAGTCATCTTGACAAAAACTAAACTTATGTTTAGTTTAGTTTTAGTCATCACAGATCTATTTTTGTTAGTCTCAGTCTAGTTTTAGTCATCACAGATCTATTTTTGTTAGTCTCAGTCTAGTTTTA
The DNA here is from genome assembly GCF_018320785.1 of Cheilinus undulatus. Classification (NCBI taxonomy): domain Eukaryota; kingdom Metazoa; phylum Chordata; class Actinopteri; order Labriformes; family Labridae; genus Cheilinus; species Cheilinus undulatus. Next base: position 1,471,374 of record NC_054872.1, read on the forward strand.
GTCATCACAGATCTATTTTTGTTAGTCTTAGTCTAGTTTTAGTCATCACAGATCTATTTTTGTTAGTCTCAGTCTAGTTTTAGTCATCACAGATCTATTTTTGTTAGTCTTAGTCTAGTTTTAGTCATCACAGATCTATTTTTGTTAGTTTTAGTCTAGTTTTAGTCATCACATCTATTTTTGTTAGTCTTAGTCTAGTTTTAGTCATCACAGATCTATTTTTGTTAGTTTTAGTCTAGTTTTAGTCATCACAGATCTTTTTTTGTTAGTCTCAGTCTAGTTTTAGTCATCACATCTATTTTTGTTAGTCTTAGTCTAGTTTTAGTCATCACAGATCTATTTTTGTTAGTCTTAGTCTAGTTTTAGTCATCACAGATCTATTTTTGTTAGTCTTAGTCTAGTTTTAGTCATCACAGATCTTTTTTTGTTAGTCTTAGTCTAGTTTTAGTCATCACAGATCTATTTTTGTTAGTCTTAGTCTAGTTTTAGTCATCACAGATCTTTTTTTGTTAGTCTCAGTCTAGTTTTAGTCATCACATCTATTTTTGTTAGTCTTAGTCTAGTTTTAGTCATCACAGATCTTTTTTTGTTAGTCTCAGTCTAGTTTTAGTCATCACATCTATTTTTGTTAGTCTTAGTCTAGTTTTAGTCATCACAGATCTATTTTTGTTAGTTTTAGTCTAGTTTTAGTCATCACATCTATTTTTGTTAGTCTTAGTCTAGTTTTAGTCATCACAGATCTATTTTTGTTAGTTTTAGACTAGTTTCAGTCAACACAGATCTATTTTTGTTAGTTTTAGTCTAGTTTTAGTCATCACAGATCTATTTTTGTTAGTTTTAGTCTAGTTTTAGTCATCACAGATCTATTTTTGTTAGTTTTAGACTAGTTTCAGTCAACACAGATCTATTTTTGTTAGTTTTAGTCTAGTTTTAGTCATCACAGATCTATTTTTGTTAGTTTTAGTCTAGTTTTAGTCATCACAGATCTATTTTTGTTAGTCTCAGTCTAGTTTCAGTCAACACAGATCTATTTTTGTTAGTTTTAGACTAGTTTTAGTCATCACAGATCTATTTTTGTTAGTTTTAGTCTAGTTTTAGTCATCACAGATCTATTTTTGTTAGTTTTAGTCTAGTTTTAGTCATCACAGATCTATTTTTGTTAGTTTTAGACTAGTTTCAGTCATCACAGATCTATTTTTGTCAGACTTAGACTAGTTTTAGTCATCACAGATCTATTTTCTGTTAGTCTCAGTCTAGTTTTAGTCATCACAGATCTATTTTCTGTTAGTCTCAGTCTAGTTTTAGTCATCACAGATCTATTTTCTGTTAGTCTCAGTCTAGTTTTAGTCATCACAGATCTATTTTTGTTAGTCTTAGTCTAGTTTTAGTCATCACAGATCTATTTTCTGTTAGTCTCAGTCTAGTTTTAGTCATCACAGATCTATTTTCTGTTAGTCTCAGTCTAGTTTTAGTCATCACAGATCTATTTTGTTAGTCTTAGTCTAGTTTTAGTCATCACAGATCTATTTTTGTTAGTTTTAGTCTAGTTTTAGTCATCACAGATCTTTTTTTGTTAGTCTCAGTCTAGTTTTAGTCATCACAGATCTTTTTTTTGTTAGTCTCAGTCTAGTTTTAGTCATCACAGATCTATTTTTGTCAGACTTAGACTAGTTTTAGTCATCACAGATCTATTTTCTGTTAGTCTCAGTCTAGTTTTAGTCATCACAGATCTATTTTCTGTTAGTCTCAGTCTAGTTTTAGTCATCACAGATCTATTTTCTGTTAGTCTCAGTCTAGTTTTAGTCATCACAGATCTATTTTTGTTAGTCTTAGTCTAGTTTTAGTCATCACAGATCTATTTTCTGTTAGTCTCAGTCTAGTTTTAGTCATCACAGATCTATTTTCTGTTAGTCTCAGTCTAGTTTTAGTCATCACAGATCTATTTTGTTAGTCTTAGTCTAGTTTTAGTCATCACAGATCTATTTTTGTTAGTTTTAGTCTAGTTTTAGTCATCACAGATCTTTTTTTGTTAGTCTCAGTCTAGTTTTAGTCATCACAGATCTATTTTCTGTTAGTCTCAGTCTAGTTTTAGTCATCACAGATCTATTTTTGTTAATTTTAGTCTAGTTTCAGTCATCACAGATCTATTTTTGTTAGTCTCAGTCTAGTTTTAGTCATCACAGATCTATTTCTGTTAGTCTCAGTCTAGTTTCAGTCATCACAGATCTATTTTTGTTCATTTTAGTCTAGTTTTAGTCATCACAGATCTATTTTTGTTAATTTTAGTCTAGTTTTAGTCATCACAGATCTATTTTTGTTAATTTTAGTCTAGTTTTAGTCATCACAGATCTATTTTTGTTAGTCTCAGTCTAGTTTTAGTCATCACAGATCTATTTTTGTTAGTCTCAGTCTAGTTTTAGTCATCACAGATCTATTTTTGTTAATTTTAGTCTAGTTTCAGTCATCACATATCTATTTTTGTTAGTTTTAGTCTAGTTTTAGTCATCACAGATCTATTTTTGTTAGTTTTAGTCTAGTTTTAGTCATCACAGATCTATTTTTGTTAGTTTTAGTCATGGAACAAAAGGTGTTGATGAACATTTTTAGTCATAGTTTTAGTCGACTAAATGAACACTGGTGCATACAGCATCATTTTGGATGCATCGAGGTTCATGATGAAGGATAGTGCACATAGAGTGAAAATGTGCTCATACAGACATCGTCCCCTGCTAAACACAAGATGCACTACATTGCCATTGTGTGAGTGTTGCTTTTGCTTCTGCCATGCAGCACTTTGACATTTTGCAGCAGAAATGTCAGTCAGTTTTAGTTTATTAAAGATTTTGCTCGTCCAGTGCAGATGCACCTACACACTGACATAGAGGGGATTCACAGATCATCAGAGGTCCCTGGGTGATGCTAATCCCACACAATAAATGCCAAAGATGAACATTTATTTGTTTTTAGAGGCTTTATTTACAGTACAGGGAAAAATTATTTGCCCCCTTTCTGATTCCTGAGCTTTTTGCATAGTTGTCAAACTTAAATGTTTCGGATCATCAAACCAATTTTTATATCTCACAAAAGTAACCCAAGTAAATAGACAATGCAGTTTCTGAACGATTATTCAATTTATTAAGGAGGGGAAAAATCCAAACCTATCTGGCCCTGTGTGAAAAAGTAATTGCTCCCCTTGTTAAATCATGAGTTAACTGTGATTAACCACAGTTCTTGGAAAGCTGAGTTCAGTGTCACTGGCCACACCCAGGCCTGATTACCTCCAGATTAGTTGAATGTAGAAATGATTTAAATAGAAGCTGTCAGACAAAGTGAAGTAGGCTACAAGATCTCAGAAAGAAACGCATCATGCCACCATCCAAAGAGACTCAAGAACCAATGAGAAACAAAGTGATTGGAATTTATCAGTCTGGAAAAGGTTACAAAGACGTTTCCAAGGCTTTGGGACTCCAGAGAACCACGGTCAGAGCCATTATCCACAAATGGAGAAAACTGGGAACAGTGGTAAACCTTCCCAACCAAAATGACTTCAAGAGTGCAACAACAACTCATGCGGGAGGTCACAAGAGAACCCAGAACCACATCCAAAGACCTGCAGGCCTCACTGGCCTCAGTTAAGGTCAGAGGTCATGACTCAACCATCAGAAAGACACTGGGCAACAATGGCATCATGGGAGAGTTCCAAGGCCAAAACCACTGCCGACTGAAAAGGAGCACAAAGGCTCGTCTCACATTTGACTAAAAACATCCTGATGATCCCCAAGACTTTAGGAGAAATACATTACTTCTATTTAAGTTACCAAAGTAACTGTACTTTTACTTGAGTAGATCTATAGAGCAGTACTTTTACTTCTACTTTAGTCTATTTTGACCAAAGTAACTGTACTTTTACTTGAGTAGATCTATAGAGCAGCACTTTTACTTCTACTTTAGTCTATTTTAACCAAAGTAACTGTACTTTTACTTGAGTAGATCTATAGAGCAGTACTTTTTCTTCTACTTTAGTCTATTTTGACCAAATTAACTGTACTTTTACTTGAGTAGATCTATAGAGCAGTAATTTTACTTCTACTTAAGTAAATTTTGACCAAAGTAACTGTACTTTTACTTGAGTAGATCTATAGAGCAGTAATTTTACTTCTACTTAAGTAAATTTTGACCAAAGTAACTGTACTTTTACTTGAGTAGATCTATAGAGCAGCACTTTTACTTCTACTTTAGTCTATTTTAACCAAAGTAACTGTACTTTTACTTGAGTAGATCTATAGAGCAGTACTTTTACTTCTACTTAATAAATTTTGACCAAAGTAACTGTACTTTTACTTGAGTAGATCTATAGAGCAGTACTTTTACTTCTACTTAAGTAAATTTTGACCAAAGTAACTGTACTTTTACTTGAGTAGATCTATAGAGCAGTACTTTTACTTCTACTTAAGTCTATTTTAACCAGAGTAACTGTACTTTTACTTGAGTAGATCTATAGAGCAGTACTTTTACTTCTTCTTAAGTCTATTTTAACCAGAGTAACTGTACTTTTACTTGAGTACAATGGTCTGGTAGTTTATCCTCCTCTGTGTTAGAAGTGGGGCAGCTTTCTTCAGAAACTACTACAGTGGCTAATAGTGACACTTATAGTTTAGACAGGGGGTTTGACTGGGATTATGGGCCTAAACTGCTTAAAAATGTCAATAATTACATTATAAGACCCGTAAATCTGGTTCTGACAACTCCCTGTGCCCTGTCTCTTTAAAAACCTTCACAGCTGTACAGAAAGGGCTCGTTTTAACCTCTGAGTTTGGCGGTAAATGCTGAAGTAGGAGGAGCGCCGCTGTTGATGTCTATGATTAAAAAAACACCCGTAGAAGCAGGATGGACTCTAAGTGGTTGCAAATACTGCCCCTTTTTTCTTCTTCCTGGCAGATTTGCAAACCAACAGCATGCATACTGCCACCTACTGTATCACACTGTAACTACATGAATGGTTCAGAGAGGGGAGAGGGAGAGGGGTTACCTTTTCATAGCATCTCTCCACAAAAACAAAAGGAGTGTTTCTCCTTTAGATCTGGAGCTGTAATAAAAGATTAGCATGTATGTAGAAGATCCCAGTGAGAGGACGGCTCTTGATTCAGAGGAGAGTTTCAACAACATGATGAAGGGCTGGCTTTAATATGAGCACGCACTTAACCAAAGGCTTCTCATTCAAAGAGCCAGGACGGACAGATTACACTTTGATGTGAGCACACATAGAAACAGTCTCATTTTCATCAGGACGGGCGAGAGCTAGATGTCGGTATAATGACTCAAACTTATTAAAAGAGAACTCAAATCTGCATAAATATTCAGACTGATTCACTCTATCATGCCTTTGGTGTACGGTCTTTTGTGTAACATGGTTTTAATTTGGTTCCAGTAAGACTAAGAGGGCGATGGTGCACATATTTCAGCAGAGCTGTGATGGACTGTAGAGAGGTTTTCTCTCAGCTGTTTCATCACCTGGCAGAGCCGCTGATGTCATTAGAGAGAACATAAGAGCAATAACCAGCAGCAACATGAACATCATTCAGTGGAGAAAACAGGGCAGAGAGCAGAGCAGCATGTGGTCTGAGCTGTGCACCCATATGGACCTAAACATGGCAGAGATCAGCTGCTCTAGCTTCAGTGTACATCACTTCCTCTCTCTCACTCACACAGTCAGACTCACTGCACCAACACAAGCGTACAGAGATAAATGTGCAATGTGTACAAACACAGATATCAACAGTTTATTAATGCACAGTGGAGCTAAACCCTGTGGTGTTAATCCTGCTCTAAACCTATGTGCAGTTAGTCTCACAAATGTTTGTGAAATGAGAGAAGTTTCACTCACAGAACATGGGAGTTGTTGGTCTGCCTCCATCAGAAATCCTTCATGCTACTGCAGAAATCATGTTTGTCTAGGATGTGGACCAGTGGTTCCTAACTTGGCTTGCCTCTGGACCCACTACCACCTACCTAATGGGCAAATAAGACCCAAATCATAACATTTCCAATAGTCCAACATTTGAGCCTTCTCGAATTGTTCTAAGTGAGTTCATGCAAAGCATATTTACATAGGGTTTAGTTATTATGATTGGATAATATTTAATTTGATGTAATTTAGCTACACAAAAACCAGGCATTTTAATTCCTAATGGTCTCTTACCAATGAGCCTCAATTATCAAACCCTTGATTGATTTTGTAATATTGATAGGAATATTGGTGCATTTGGAGTGGAAATGAGACTGAATTCATGCTTTATATCTATTTTATATTACTAATTTAACATTTCAAATTTCTCCTTGAAAAACTAAAATTTCAATTTCTCCATATGACTTTGAACACATCACAATAAGTTACTTTCATCCTCCTTGAATTGACAAAAGTCTGAGCTTCTTCAAACACACTATAATGTAATGGGAAGTCGCCTCCTTTGGCTCGCTGATTAGCATTTGTGTGGCAGATTTTAAAGCGGATTTCAACTTTGGATGAATATTTTTACCAAAGGGACCTACAGCAAGGTTTACACTGGCCACAAAGGTAATCTACAAAAGCAGTTTAAAATCTTTTTGTGCCAAATATTAACCCTTAGAGCTCACAGCTATTTTTTTCACCATCATGTCTCGTCTGGACTTTTTGTCTTAAAAAGCTTATAAAACACCAACGCTGTGGTGCACGGTCACCACACCTTTTTTTCAGGACAGCCTGGGCTTTAAGAATATGTCTACTACAGTAAATTTGAAACTCATATTTTTGTTTATAACACACAGAAAGCATTAGTGACTAAGCCTTTTCTTTGCACAGACTTGTTCTCCATCTCTTGGGGACACAACGGTGAAAAAATAAACATTTTGTGACTAACTGTTTTCAAAATATCTACATATATACAAAGAAAAGTCCATGTGCTTTTTTCGTAGTTAGATTCATTTGTGCCTTTCCTCAAAGCAGTTGGGACGCAACTGGTCGACTACAACTCCCACAATGCATTTCAGTAAACATCATGGTGATGCCCTTGGCAAAAAGCTGAAGTAATTGATGGAAAATGGATTAAAAATGGATAAAAAGATGCTTATTATTGGATTTAACAATGTGGATTCAATCTGTAAAGACCATGAAAAGTCACCGAAGTTCCAGGCTCACTCGAACGGCGTCCTTTAGGGCTACGGAGACATCGAGGGTAGCAAACGAACAACAGGAGAGTCTTTAGTCTTTAGCTTTCAGAGGGAAAAAGAGTGTCTATGACTTATGGTTCAAAAGTTATCAACATTTTTCTAGACTTGTCACTTCTTGTTATTTATGACAACACCGTCCTCAGAGATCCCAGAAAGTCAGCCAAGTTCCAGGCTCACTAGAAAATGTTCTGTTAGAGCAATGGATGCATGAAGAATATGATCAGAAAGGCACAATGGAGAGCTTTCAGATTAAAAAAAAAAAACTATAAAGTGTCTACGACCTACGGTTCAAACGTTACCAGGTGTTTTATAAAGGGATGTGCCTGCCTGAGCTCTAAGGGTTAAAATCTTTGTGTGCCGAATAATAATATAAAACACAAAATAAAATCAATTTAGATTAAAACAATGATTTGGGTCAGGATTAAGGAGTGAGTGATGGGTCTTCTGGCTGGATCACTTGAGAACCGTCATGCTAGGTCTTCTGTCAGGAGGTCGCAGTAGATCAACAACATCCCATGTGGTCAGGATGAGAAAAAAAAAAAAGATTTATGAGGCTAGGATCACCAGTATGGGCTACAGCTGTGCTTTACAGGGGTAGGGTGGTCAGCAAAAGAGGAAACCAATCACAGTCTTTGTATAGGATCACATGATTGGCCAGTGGACTGTTCTTTATTTATTTAATTGCTGAGTACACAACTGATCCTACAGCAGTAATGCTCCTCATACGTCAGCCTAGAGGCCCTGAAGATCTGTGCCATTTCTTCACATCAAGGTGAGAATTCAGGATCACGTATCTAAGGTTGCCATGGCAACCAGGTCAACTAGCACTGACCAAAACGAGCTGGACTTTGGGCTCACCAGGCCCCTAGTGTGAAAGCCACCTAAATAATAAGGATTTTTTCTGTGGGTTAGATAAACTGTTGAATTATAGTGTTAAAACGGTCTTTACTCCTTGAAGAGGTTTAACTTCACTAACTCTCTTCATCAGAACATCTTGATGCCAAACTAAAGTTCAAACATCATCTCCTTGTGGTTTGCCAGGGTAGAGATGATGATGCTCAGATGTTCTGACCCTGACAGTCGAACATTTTTATCTTCTCATTTCATGAAAGTTTGTGAGACTGCTGTGTGCTTCAACCTACAGCAAAAACATGCAAATGTATCCCATCATGCATCTGTGTGTAGAGGAGAGAAGGAGGAATAAAGTGAGGGGGAAACTTTGCACACTTACCCAAAGACTTACTGATATTTATTACAGATAGGTGCATATTCTGAGCCAACTTAGATGACAGTTGCCGCTTTTTACTCTCATGTGTGATCATATCGCCAGTAACATCGGAAAACACACGTGTGTTAACGGTAAAACTGTCGGGTCACGGCTCTAACAGAGCTCATGGCTCCAAACAGTTTTACAGTTAACGCGTACCTTTCTTCCTCGCTTTCCTTCACCTTGCTTCAGACAAAACGAACAGTCTCCTAGTTTCACCAACCCACAGCATTTCACCAAACTAAGACACAGAAAAGACCCAGTGTAGAAGAATTTCACCAAACTAAGACAGAACGGACCCAGTGCAGAAGGATTTCACCAAACTAAGACAGAACGGACCCAGTGCAGAAGAATTTCACCAAACTAAGACAGAACGGACCCAGTGCAGAAGGATTTCACCAAACTAAGACAGAACGGACCCAGTGCAGAAGGATTTCACCAAACTAAGACGCAGAAAAGACCCAGTGCAGAAGGATTTCACCAAACTAAGACAGAACGGACCCAGTGCAGAAGGATTTCACCAAACTAAGACGCAGAAAAGACCCAGTGCAGAAGGATTTCACCAAACTAAGACGCAGAAAAGACCCAGTGCAGAAGGATTTCACCAAACTAAGACAGAACGGACCCAGTGTGGAAGAATTTCACCAAACTAAGACAGAACGGACCCAGTGCGGAAGAATTTCACCAAACTAAGACAGAACGGACCCAGTGTGGAAGAATTTCACCAAACTAAGACAGAACGGACCCAGTGCGGAAGAATTTCACCAAACTAAGACAGAACGGACCCAGTGCGGAAGAATTTCACCAAACTAAGACAGAACGGACCCAGTGTGGAAGAATTTCACCAGTTCCTCTAGACTCTGTCAAAAACCAAGCTTTACAGCGAATGCAGCTTCTCAGTTCTGTTATGGATTCAAGGTTTGCCAAAGCTCAGCTCATTCCTGTCTGCCTCAGATGTTCCTGTTTATCTGCATAAGTTAGTGACTGTGTCAACAGTTAGTCAGAAACCAAATGAGAGTCTGGGTCCATAACATCATCAAGATCAGTAATTTAACCCAGTGGTTCTCAGCCTTGGGGTCAGAACCCCCTTTGGGGTTGCGAGACACTGAGAGGGGTCTCCAGTACCCTAAAAAACTAAGAAGATTTTTAAAATTATACTGTTGCCACTTTACACCAATTTTGTCACATTTTTTTTTTAACCTTTTTCATCATTTTTTCCCACCAATTTTAACACATTTTTACCATTTAACACCTATTTTGGTCAGTTTGAAACTCTTTCCACCACTTTTTTCTGCCTGTTTTTGTCACTTCCAAACAAATTCTTGCCACTTAAGCTTAACGTTGCCTCTGTTGACCCATTACAGCCACTATTTAACCCTTTTTACACCCAAATTTTCCCATTTTAACCACATTTCACCATTTGATTTGCCCAGTTTTGGAAGTTTAACCAACTTCTGCCAGTATTGCTTATTTTTTTCTTTTTAAGTTAAGCCTTTTTTCCAGTTTATATCTATTTTTCCATCCCATTTCACCAAATTTCCCTCTATTTTTGCCAATTTAAAACCATTTCAGCCACATTTTAACTCCTTTTTACCACTATTTGTGACCAAAGCTGGTAAAAACTCCTGCAAGTCGTCCGAGGTCATTTTTGAGTTTTTTACACATTATGAAAGCGTAGATTCCAAGCTTTCTAGCGGTCTATCACACACCTTAATCTGATCATATTTTACAAAGATATGCTCATTTGAATGTTAACTTCTAGTTTCTGTTTGTTCTGAGAAAACCAGGCTCAAAGTTTCAGGACTTCTCCTACCTTCAGGTAGGCCGGGTAATGGGCGTGAACAATAGGGCCACATTTACATAAAGTCCACCCAAACCAAGCTCCTGAATCGGACTGGTGACGCTCATCAAAATATTCCCATAGTAAATCCGCCTTCATCAAACTTTCACTGTCGAGTGATCCTGAAGTCGTCCCAAGTCTGTTGATAATTCTTGCTGCTTCTTCATCGTCTCTACTTTTTTCGCTGCAGGGTTCATCTCGAGGCTTGTTGATAAAAGTGATAACTAGAAACAGCTGTATTTAGGTGCCGGGGGAGGGGTGGCATTTGAGCCATGCAGTGTTTGTTACTGTCCATCTCAATGGGCAAAACTGGGAACAATGGCAGACTGAGTGGCCAGTTATCACCCGGCTTTCCCCTCCCCTCAATCTCCCTGCAGAAACTCAGAAAACAGGGCATTTTAAAACACAAAATTAACGCTTTTAAATGTCACATCTGTGTTACTTTTTTCATCGGATGAGTAGTTTAAATGTCGGAGTTGCATAAAATGAGAAAAAAAAACCAAAAAATGATCATTTTGAACCATTTTTCTCAATCACAGGAATGTCGACTTGCAGGAACTTGATCCAGCTTTGGTCACATTTATGCCCATTTTTTGCCGTTTTTATCTCATTTCTGCCACTTCTAACCCATTTCTGCAACTTTTAAGATCCAACTTCACCACCTTTTCCATTACTTTTTTGCCATCAGTAACCTGTTTTAGCTATTTTTAAACCATTTTCATTCTTTTTTTTGATTAAAAGGATTTACATTTTTGTGAAGGCTATTTACTACACACATAAATAAATAAAGATATTTGTGTCCTTGATAAGAGTGGTTATTATTCAGGTTAAATATGAAATATGGATATCACAGCTTAACTTTACAGTGGACCATGGTCCTGCTGACCTCCATGGTCCCCCAGTTTGGCTGAGCACCAGAAAGCTCTCCCATTTATCCCCCTTATGGACGGCCTTGTCTCCACATGACTATTCTTGGATGTTCATGGCTGTTCAACCACCTTCAGGTACAGTGGGGGTCCCCGGTCTCTGGCACTTTTATTTTGAGGGTCACGGGTTGAAAAGGTTGAGAACCACTTACTGAACCAACCTTCTGTGTCTGGATTAATTTCCACTTATTAATCTTTTAATTCACTTTAATTCACCCAGTTCTCCCTTTCAGCTTAGCCCTACTGCTGTGTTTGCATGCTCACGTCTAAAGGTGGGGTGTTGATGGAAAGGAAGGGTTAGGTGAAGATGGCTCTTCCAAAAGAGAACTTTTAAAGGTAGACTCCAAACCGAGGAACAGGAAATCTCCCTAACCTAACAGCATACAGACTCTTTCACATCTCTGTGGCATGGGCTAAATTTCACATCCATTTATCCCCATAGATAAAACTCGAGGGTAAAACAGCTCCATCGATGATTGGATGAACATCCATTCATTACGAGTCAATCTGAGCGACAAAGCGCACGACAAACTAAGCTAGTGCCACCGCAATAATGCACAATGCCCAAAATAGATAGCCGCTTTTCACCTTCAGTGAAAGAGTAGAGCTAAATACTTTTTTGGCCATAAAATCTTTCTTCGTTGAATGTCGTGTTCCAAATCTTATTTAGTTTTAGTTTCTGATTTCTCTTTCATTTATACCTGTTTCAGGTGAGTCAGTGTTTCGTGTATCTGGTCAGTCAAACACGGCTGTGACGGTTGTTCAGTGGTGAGGAAGGACTGGAGTTCAGTAAAAAGGTCATAAAGACAGAGAAACTCCTCCACCAGGGGCAGATTTCTAAAGGTAAAGTGTCAGATTAGATCAGGGGTGTCACACTCAATCCCAGCAGGAGCCGGATTCTGGATTCAGGTCTAACCTGAGGGCCTAACAGGCCAGAAACTGTCAACCTTGCCTCACCGGTAATAAAATATGAAAAAACTTAGCACTGATGATAAACGATTTTGACATTTGAAAAGTAAAAAGATAAATTTAAATGCTCACAATCTGAGAAAATTAAATGTGTTAGTTCAAAAACCTCAAAATATGAAAATGAAGTTGAAAAACAATGTTTTTAATGGCAAATATGTAAGGAAAAAGTCAAAATCATGAGTTTAAAAGGTCAAAATATGAAATAAAATTAAATTCATGAAATTATAAGTCAAAATATGATTCAAATTTTAAATTGTGAGTCTAAAAGGTCAAACTATGGGATTATGACGTCAAAGTTTGGAGTTGAAAATATGAGATAAAATGCAAAATAACTGGTTAAAAAGGTCAAAATATCACTTGGGAAAATGTGAAATTAAAACAAATTAATATCTTTCCTGACTTCTTATCTAAATATTTTTACTCCTTACTTTTTCAGATTTGATGACTTAAGGATTTCTTTATCATCAGGATAAGTTCACATTTTTATACTGGAGGAAATCTGCAGACCTCAGACTGGTGGGCCAGTTAGAACAGAAATATCAGATCATCTAGGGGGCAGATTTAACTGTTCCAGGGGCCGGGTTTGGCCCCCGGGCCTTGAGTTTGACACCTGTGGATTAGATCATCACTAAAGGAAGCAGAAAGGAGGACAGGAAGTATATCATACTTTGTTTAAGAAGTATACTAACAAACAGTCTGCAGAGAAAAGATCTGATCTGTGATACTGACTTTAAAAAGGAGCAAAGAAGCAACAGAAAATATTCCTTATTTAATACTGTGGTTTGTGCCATAGCTATAATATCAGTTCTTTATTCCTACACTAGTTTTTCTCTTCTAATCAGGACATGCTCTTACATCTCCATCCCTCTGCAGAAAGATGACTGCAGTACGTTAACCTTACATGTTCTGCAGAAATGTTAACAAGAGGAATCTGAAGAGCAATAAACTTGAACTCCACAGCCCTCCCTCACTGGCCTGAGTCTCTCTAAATGAGTGTAAGGCCATTTGAACTAAGGTGGCAGCGATTAACTGCAGTCCAAGACCTGAAATTGCAGGTCATAGCCTCGTCTGTGAGAGAAGTTTGGGGCACAAGAGCAAGAGAACATTTAAGGTAGCTGCAGAGAACAATATGTGGAGGCAATAATGTCAAAGCAAGGCAGTTCAAGGTTGTGTGGACAGATACTGTACATTTGAACACATTTAAAGCTTTTATGGAAATATGAGACAGTCTTGAGTAAAGCCTGATTCATGCCTCTGCAGTGAATGCATGCTGTACCTTACACTGGCAGCTCTTCATCTGTGCACAAGCTTATGTACAGAGTCTGGTGTGCAGATGCTGAAAAACATCCTTAGAGGGTGAAATGATGCAGACCAAGGCCCTTTAGTGGTCAGCTGGTAGCACTGGGTGGCTGCTGGTCTACAAGTGTGGTCTACAACAGTGCTTCCCAACCTTTTCAGCCTGGGACCCCCAAAATGAAGGTGCCAGAGACCAGGGACCCCCACAGAAGGTGGCTGAACACAGCCATGAACATTCTTGAATAGTGCAGACAAGGCTGTCCATAAGGAAGCATAAAGATGGAGGTCTCTGGGACCCAAGAAAACTGGGGGCCCACAGAGTTTATTAAAACCATGGTCCACTGTGAAGTTAAAGTGTGAAAACCATATTTTGTATTTGGCCTGAATAATAACCACTCTGATCAAAGAAACAAATATCTGTATTTATTCATGTGTCTAGTGAATCGCCTTCTTTAAATGGAAAAAAAAACACGATTAAAATGGGATAAAAATTGATTGATAATGGCAAAACTGGTGGAAAAGGTGGTGAAATTAGATTACTAAAGAATATATTTGGGTTAAAGTGGCACAAAAAGTGGTAAGAGGAGATTAAAAAGTGCCTGAAATGGCTTTTTTAAGTGTAAAAAATTGGTGGAAATTTGGTGGAATTGGAGGAAAATTTGATATAATCTACCAAAAATGGGTTGACTGTGGTTAAAATGGGCAAAAAAGGGGTTGTAAAAAGTGATTGATAGAGGCATTAATCGGTCAGCAGGGGCAACAATAGGCAGAAAGTGGTAAGAATTGGTTTTAAAGTGGGAAAAACAGGCAGAAAAAAGTGATGGAAAAGGTTTAAAATGGACAAAAATGGGTTTAAAATTGACAACATTGGTGTTATAAAGTGATGAAAACGGGTGGCATTTGGTAAAATTGGTGAAAGTGGCAACAGTGTAATTTAAAAAACATTCATAGTTTTTTAAAGTATCTGGTGACCCCCTCTCAGTGTCTCGCGACCCCACGGTTGAGAACTACTGGTCTATGACATGGAATCTGTACAGAAATCCCCCTCTGTTATTGAAGAGTTTATACCAGGGGCTTTGCTAAGAGTGGTAGAACCAGAATACCAGAACCAGAACTGACAGCGTGCCCACGGAGTTTACACCTTTCCTGATGGAGATTATCTGGAGAACGGGGCGCTCAGAGACTGACAGGAGGACGTGGAGCAGCACGACACCTACAGCCAGTGGGGAGGAGAGAGCGACGGCATTGTGCGAGATGGCGAAAGTGGGGCAAACAAGCCGGGCTGCAGGCTAGGCTAAGAGGGGCCCCACACAAACCTGCCCTACCAAGCATCTCTCTCCCGGGTGCCTGCTCCCTCGCCAGCAGGATAGATGATGTGAGGCTGTGGATTTCTAACCACCGCTTGGACCACTGTGTTTGCTGCTACAGAGGAGACTGCTAAACGTAATTACATTGCATTTTTACAATGCAATGACAGTAAATGACAATCGACTATCTATCTACTAGAGTGAGCCCCTCCTAAAAAAGACATTCTTTTTTCCAGTGGTCTACACAAAAGTGTTTTGTTGAGAATTACATTCAAAAACTTTTCCTCTAAATCAACTAAAACCAATCTTTTTTTAATATACTTTTTCTTTTCTTGCATTTGTCATGGGGGGCTCAGCTTCTTTTAGATACAAGTCAGGCACTCCAAGGAAGGGCAGAACCACAGCTGTAGCTACACATTCCTTCTCTGACCAGGAACAAGCACAGCAGCTTGAAGCTTCGTGAGCCGGATCTGCCTGATGACAGGCAAGGAATCTGGACAACCCATCAACTTTACAGGTTAAGACGTGCATAAGAGTGAATCAAATAGCATCAAAATCCACTCTGATTATCCAAAACGGCTCAAAGACAAGGTCAGAGCCCCCAAACGTCTTCATGTCAAGCAAATGCTGGGGTCCATCTGGGTTTTTGTGGGATGCAAATATGGGTCCTAAGTGGGTTTGTCCACAGGGTCCATGGTGGCCTCACCTGTGTTTGCCTTTGTGGAATTTAAGTGGGAATTACTAGGGATCTCTGGAGATGGGGCGTCATATAAAGTGTCCAGATAGGCCCCGTCTATGACCAGGTTAATTCCACTTCAAGTCTCCATGGGCGTTCACAGGTGGGTCCACCATGGAACCCATAGACCACCCCACATTGTCCCCCCTTTGTTTCTTTAAAATGCAAGCTCTGTGATTGCTTCTAGCTTGATGACACGGGGCCCCACATTGGTCTACATCTCTAAACCAGTGCCAGCTACAGCATAGATTGGACACCAACGCCTCGATCAGGCTTTAGTTTGACATCTTCAGCAAAAGTAAGAAGGACTGCGGTTACATTCACACCCTACTTCCTCAACCAAACACCTCATCCGTGCAGCTACAGTTCAAAAATCCAATAAACCAGCTACTGTACTTGGTTTGTCTGCTCTTTGTCTACTTTCATCTTCTAACAACGAGACAGAGAATAAAAAGAAGCTGCATCTCTGAGGCATAGCTTTGTTTGAAGCAAGGTGAAGGAAACAAGAGAGAAGAAAAGACAGCATGGACTCGGAGACACCAGGGACAGTGAGGGGAAGGTGGGAGAGGAGGGCAGCAGTGTTCACATAGAGCTCCACACATCCCACACTCGCTCACGCGCTCACATCCATGTGCTATCTTTCTGCCACTCTCAGACACATTCACACAACCCTCAGAAGGCTGTCAGGCCTGAAACTAACTGCTCTGTCTAAGGCTTGTGTTGCTGTTTGTGGCTTCATTTACTGCTAAACATGTGAGTGGTAGCAGGCTGGGTAAAGCCTAGCAGCCATGCTGGTGCTAAATGATCTATATTTAAACGTCTGATGGCAGAAAACGGCTATATTTGTTTAGATCTTGATGTTTAGTTGCATTCAAACACACAACATTGAGTCTGAGCTGTGAAACATGAGCATTGATTAGCTTTCACTGCATGAGTCGGTGTGGTAAGGACACACTTCCTATCATTAGGGAGATTAGCCTGTGGTTAGTTAGCTGGGCGAGGCAGAGCAATGTATCTGCGGTGTGTGAGGCTGTGATCACTGGAGGCGACATGTTACCTGGCTATGACAAACAGCACACAACTGACACCCAAGTAAGCCAGCAGAATATACATCCAGATATCGGGCGAGAGGGGGTTGAGGAAGGAGAAGACCCCAGGGTTGGTCCCGTTGGGCTTGCGGTACAGTATACTTATACCCAGCGTCATGAAGGGCTTGGAGAAGTCGATAACCTTCTCACGCACGTATGTGATGGCGAGGGGAGCCACTGCCAGGTCAGCTCTCTGTCAACAACAAACATAAAGGGAAAGAGAGATAGGCCATAAGTCACGGGTACAGGAAGTGTTTAGAGGCAATCAAATTAAGAAAACAGAGTCTTTACACGCTACCAAGTCTGTCCGGAGGCACTTAGAGAGAAAATTAAAGCCCCCTTTCCCGCCACATCAACTTTACTCCCACCACCAAACTCACGCTCCTCTTCTGAGGTCTAACGGAGCATGGGCTTCTTTTCTTTAGAGTTGAGACTTTTGTTTGAGTAGTTTTAACCCTGCTGTTGTTTTCTGTTTACTCCTCTTGTCCTTAAGGTCAAAAACAGCCTTCATTAAATCAGATCCTAGAGCGGTGATACTCAACGTGTGGCTCTAGAGCCATGTGTGGCTCTGTAGTGATGATTCGTGGCTCTTTATGCACCAGAAAACCTAAAAAACTTTAGTTCAGTTATTGCCTCTTTTTAAACCAGTTTTTGACACTTTTATCCAGCTTTTTGCTATTTGCTTTCCTCTTCCCCCTTTTTTTTGCCATTTTTTCCCACTGGTTGCCCGATTAAGCTGCCTTTGGCCATTAAGTGCCACTTTTCTATATTTTGCCCATTTTTCCACCTTTTTTGCTGCTTCTTGCCAATTTTAGTAAACTCATTTTTTGTTACTCCTCACCATTTTTGCCACTTTAATCCAGTTTTGGCCACTTTTTTGTGTTTTTGCTATATGCATATTCACTCCCTTTTTGCCACTTTTTCGCCCAGTCAAGCTGCCTTTTTACCAGTAAATGCACCTTTCTTTCCTCATGTTTGCCCGTTTTCCTACTGTTTTGCTGGTTTTTTTTTTTTTTTTTGCTTATCATGGTCATTTTTCACTCATTTTTATCACATCTCTCCCAGTTTTTGCCAATTTTCAACCTTTTTTTTTCCATTTTATGCCTATGTTTTCCCCTTTCACCCATTTTTCCCTTTTTGCAAAAGTATTTTTCAATAATTTGGCTCTCTGGTTGAGTAACACTGCTCTATTCTCTCTTGGACTGAGGTCTGGGCTTTTACTGAGCCACTCCAGAACATTCTCCTTGTTGTCTTTAAACTATTTCTGTGTAGTTTTCTCTGATGCTTCGGCTCATTGTCTGACTGGGAAATAAATCTCTTCTAAGCCGTAGTTCTCTGTCAGACTGAAGAAGATTGTCCTCCAGGATTTTCTTCTATTTTGGTGCATTCATTTTCCCTCTACCCTTACAATCCTTCCAGGGCTGCTGAGAAGCATCCCCACAGCATGATGCTGCCACCCCTGTGCTCCACAGAGAGGATGGTGTGTTTGTGATGATATCAGTGTCTGGTGGACAAAAAGCTCCATTCTGGTCTCATCAGACCAAAGAACTTTCTTCCTCTTGACCATGGAGTCTCCCACAGTCCTTCTGGTGAACTCTAGTCCAGATTGAATCTGAGTTTTCTTCAACAGTGTCTTTCTCTTTGCCACTCTCCCATAAAGCTCTGACTGGTGAAGAACCCGGCCAACAGTTGTGGTCTGCAGAGTCTCTCTAATCTCAGCTGCTGAAGCTTGGAGCTCCTTCAGAGTAGTCATAGGTGTCTTGGTGGACTCTCTCACTAGTCTCCTTCTTGCACACCCATTCAGTTTGTGAGGACGGTCTGATCTAGGCAGATTTACACATGTGACGTATTCCTTCATTTCTTCATGATGGATTTAACTGAACTCTGGGGGATGTTCAGAGACTTGAAAATGTTTTTGCCTCCATTCCCTGACTTAGACTTTTCAATAACCTTTTCTCTGAGTTCCTGGAGTGTTCTTTTGTCTTCATGGTGTAATGGCAGCCAGGAATACTGATGAACCAGTGACTGGACCTTCCAGACTCAGGTCTTTATACTACAATCACTGAGACACATTCAGTGACCTCAGCTGATCCTCATTTCACTAACTGTGAGACTACTAGCACTGATTAGCTGGATTATGTCTCTTTAAAGGGGGTGAATATTTATGCAGTATATATCAATATTTATGATTATTTTATATTACAGATTTTTATTTGGTCGACATTACGTCAGAAAGCCAAATTATTTTGACCATGACTGATTTATACAATCAGTAAAAGGGTAAAACATGGAGGGAGCTGAATAACTTTTAGAGCACAGGTGTCAAACTCAAGGCCCAGGGGCCAGATGCGGCCCACGGTGCAGTTTTACCCGGCCCACAAGATCATTTCAAATTTGGATTAGAATTGGCTCACCTTTGAGGTCTGCAGATTTCCTCCAGTATAGAAATGGAAATTTTACCTTAAAGATTAAAATAAAACCTTGTTAAGTCATAAAAATCTGAAAAAGTCCAGAGTAAAAATAGTCAGGAATGAGGGGAAGAAATTAATTTGTGTTTTCATTTCGTATTTTCATTTTCCATCCAAAGATAATGACTGAAACTTGGGATTCTGACTTTTTATTTCATATTTTGACCTTTTAGAGTCATAATTTTTCATTTTAAATCATATCTTGACCTTTTAAACTCCTAACTTTGACCTCATAATCCTATATTTTTTTCTCTTTAAACTCCTAATCAAGAGTTTTATCTCATATTTTGCCACAATTTTGAATTTTGTCTTGTATTTTCACCTTTTAAACTCTTGATGTTGCATTTTATCTCATATCTTTACCTTTAAACTCTCTATCTCATATATTTACCTTTGAAAACCTGATTTTAACATTTAATTTTGTATTTTGACCTTTAAGACTTATAAAGTTGACTTTTTATCTCAGATTTTGAGCCTTTAAACTCATTTATTTATTTATTTAGCATTATTTGACATGGACACAGTAACATTGATGCTGTGATATTTAATCATTTTGATTTTTTTTATTTTTAATCTTGAAATCATTGATCATCACTGTTTAATTTCCTCTCTAATTCATTACCTGTGAAAACTCTGTTGACAGTTTTGGTTAAATCTGGACCCTGTTAGACCCTCAGGTTGGACCTAAATTCAGATTTAGGCCCCTACTGTGACTGAGTTTAACACCCCTGTTTTAGAGGCTTGAAGTTGGATGTCTGGGAATTGGAAGGTTGTGGGTTTCGATGTCCAGTCCCTTCAGTCATATGTTAATGTTGGAAAGACACTTAATCCCACTTTTCTATCACTGCTGCGCTGCTGTAAACGGTTATGGATGGGATTAGCAAGCTCAAGTCCAGTCTTAGCCCTGCCAGCCTTTGAAGGTCTTTGTTGCACTTTGAACCAGGACATGTTCAGAGGCCTTAACCCCTCTTTCTGAACTAAACACTTTTTAGTCAGTATTCCATTTTATACCATGGTCTTGGTGAATACTCGATTCTGATTGGCTCTGGAAATTCCACTGGTGTCTATTCTTCTGATATATGGACACCGTTCCAACTTCACAGGTAGTGCCGGTTAAAAAAAATCATTACACTGTTCCAAATTAATGCGCTGCAGCCGTTAGCCGTTACCATAGCAACCCGAGACAGTCATGTTTTCTGAGCAGGGAGTACAGCACTCCTAAGGAGCCTGCAGACCGGCGTCAACCGTCACTAAACTGAGATAAATAAATCGACAGACTCCAGGTTAAAGACCAGTAACGTAGACGCTCTTATCTTCTATATCTGATGTACGTCTTGTTTGCAGGCTCACCTTAACTCCTTAACCTTAACTAAGTTTTATTAATTATTTTTGATTGCTAGTGACCACGGTATAAGCAGGTTAATGCCCTTCGAGGTGTCCAGTTATCAGGGATTAATGGACGACGTGGAGGCCTGAACCTTCCGACGATGATAATTGTACACCTTGAAGGGCATTAACCCTTACATAATCTGACTGGTAAGCATGGAGTTGTGCATACATGTTATGGAGGGGATGTGTGGATCCTGCACAGGAAAGTCAAGTTACCATATCTGGGCTGAACAGCGTGTTGTGCTGTTGACAGTTAATAAATCTCAGGCTGCACCATGACTATAAATGCTAAACATTCACAGCAAGGTCAAGTGCTTCATTTCTCAAAGATATATCCTTTTTGTCTCATGAAGGTTGCCATACATCACTCAAGGATAAATTGACTGGGCTCGCTGCTCACAGATGTGAAATGTGAAAATTCTTGCTGATATCAGCCATCTCTGAGTTTACCCAGACTCCTCTAACATAGAAAAAAAAAATCAGGATGTGTTTACTCGACTCACGGCAGAGCAGAGATAACTTTGGATGATTTCTGTGACTGGATGTTTCCAACTGGTTCAGTTTAATTCAGCATTTCTTCCTCAAACTCAGCTTCATTCTCTGTGAGTGCACATTCCCCTGCTCTTCTGAGGGCCTGTCTGCTGCAATCACCATCTGTCTCGGTCAAGCCTGGAAGTGGGGCAAACCCACGCTGAACATCATGTCGCAGGGGAAGGAGCTCTTCACCCATGAAAAGACCAGACTATCTGTCACAACAGCCAATCACGTCTCTGATCAGAAGCAGAGACAGAAGCCCAGTTTTAAGGAGCGCTGACCCCTGGTGGGTGCTTCTTCTAACGGGGTCAGATATCGACTGTTGACCAAGCAGAGCGGGGCTTTTTCTGCCCATGCAGTTCATCCTGAGTGTGTCTTTGTTGGGTGTAATGATCTGCACTGTGAGCAGATTGTCTGTGTGTTTTTAATAAGCCCTATAGGGGAAACTAGTCACAGCAGAATCTATGCTATTCTTGCATCACTGTACTTACAAAAAGTGCTGTTTTTTACCTCCTGTTACATCTATTAATGGTAAAGAGAGCATCCTGTAGGGATGCAGGGTTCTTTCCTGTCATGTTATCAGACACTTAAGCTGTGTTTACACTGTAATTATTTCTGACAAAAACGGTAAACTTTTGTTGCATTTTTTTTCTGTTTGTTCGGCTGACAGCAGCAATTTCAGTGCCTGGAGATGGAAAGGTTCAGGGTGAAACATGGGACCGTTTCACTGCAGTGTAAACTGCGGTTAGCATGATGATATGCAGAAGTCAAATTAGGGGGGAAGAGATGAAGAATGTGAGCAGAGGTTGGTTAAAGTCTAGGTGGCGCTGCAGGCTGCAGTCATCATCAGAACATTCCTACGTCCACTCAGTATGATTGCTACACTTTAAAAACTGAATTAACCACAGGTTAACAGATTTACCATGAGAGGTGATCGCTCATGACTTAGGCCGGCCACAAACTGGACGATTTTTTTAAAATCTGGAACGATTTTTAAACTGTGGGAGACCACAGACTTCAGGACAATTTCCAAAGATTTTTCATCTTTAATCCTCTGAACGCACACACTAGACGACTCAGCCAGACTGTCAGATCACTGGAGACCACACACCTGCCGACCTGCCTACAACCTCGCGTGATCACGTGACTTCAGAAAAACAAACAAAACACAGATGTCTGTCGACACCGTTTTGCTGTCTCTCCACAACAGGCTGTCCTGGCGTGAGTTACAGGTGAAGCAAAAATCCTACACATGGAAAAGACTCAGGATGAAATCCTGGCTGAAATTGAGTTAAAGTTGTGTGAACGTACAGTACGTATGATCTGGCTGTGACGCGACCAGGTCTGCTTGCTCTCATTATTTGTTATGGGTACTCCGTCAACGGCACTATGACCTAGAATTATAAATATCAAACGTGTTTGAAATATGTAATTTGGGATTTTGGAGGCTACGACGTGATTTGGAGCAGTAAAACAATCGTGTTGACACCACACACATGCAGACTACTCAGTCAAACAGTCCTTTGCGACGAGGCTCCTCTCAGGATACGCCCCCATAATCATTGGGGGAGTCAAATCTTGCCCCAAATCAGGTTTAAAATCCTGTAGTGTGTGGCCGGCCTTAGGGTGCTTTCACATTAGGCCCAGTTGTTTCAAATGATTCCCCCGCTGGCTTGCTCTCACACTAGCAACCTAAGGGTTAATGGTCTATAATTTATTTCATTGCTTTCTTGTTTGACTTTTCAAGACCTGAGCGCTGCATCAATAAAGACTGACCTTCTGTGCTTGGCCCGACTGCTGCTGCCATCGGAGGAGGATCGTACTTTCATTAGCTTCAGTTATGATTTGGGGAATTACGAGACAAAAACAATTAATATTGTATGTCAAGAAATAAGAGAGGAAGTTGGCCTGCCTGGACCGATGCATATTTGGAGAAATATTTTATAAAAAGCAAAGATTAGCTAACTCACTGAGTCATTTGAATGTCTGCTTTTATGTTTATAAGGGTGGAATTCCCTCTCCAGGCTGGGAATGAGATCCTGCCACAGGTGGAGGAGTTCAAGTATCTCGGGGTCTTGTTCACGAGTGAGGGAAGAATGGAGCGAGAGATTGACTGGCTGATCGGTGTGGCGTCGGCAGTGATGCGGTCTCTGTATCAGTCTGTCGTGGTGAAGAAAGAGCTGAGTTGAAAAGGCGAAGCTCTGGATTTACCGGTCGATCTGCGTTCCTACCCTCACCCATGGTCACCAGCCGTGGGTAGTGACTGAAAAAAATGAGATTTTGGGCTCAAGTGCACTTGGACCCGGGACCGGGCCCCTGGTGTGAAAGCACCCTTAGTCATGTTACTGACATGTTGTCAATGAAGATTATTTTTTTGCAAAATGCTATCTTGCCTTTTTCTTACTACTGCCACTTACTTTTCCAGCCTTTTGTTTCCCCCGTCCCTACTTTTGTGAGAGGTGCTGCTGCTGAAATAGTAAAATGTCTCAGTTTCAACCTCTGATATGTTGTTTCTGTTCTATTATCAGTAAACTATTGGTTTATGCCATTTGACAATCATTGACTTGTGTTTTTATCTATATTTTACACAGCGTCCCAACTTTTTTGACATTGTGTTTGTTAATAGAGTTGTCATTTTTGGGTGCACAGCTTTCATTGATGCTGCAGCTTAAATGTAATCAGAAATGAATGCAGACTCACGTGTTCCATCAGCTCCTTGACCATGCCGTTCCACTGGCCCGTGTTCTCATCCTGAGCGCCGTACCTCCCGTCCTCCACCAGGCGGATCTCGTACGTGAAGCCAAGGATGTTGGACAGCTCCCTCAGCAGGTCAATGCAGTAGCCCTCGAAGCGGTCGTTCCCGTACAGCGGCTTGTCAGACTTCTTGAACATCACGTACGGCTCCTCCTGTTGAGTAAAAAAGCGGAGGAAGGATGAGTCCCTGCAGTCCTTGGGCTTCTTTCTCCAGCTGATAAGGCCTATCTGAGAGCCTGTCTGATGTGTGAGATAGCCCCGACACACCGGCTCGGCTACTGTGTGTTTGAGCGCGTGTGCCAGCGGTGCCAGAGCTGTGATGTGGGCTGGGGTGGGTGCAAAGTGAGGCATGACCATAATAAGAGATAATCCCCCCGTATCAATGACTCTGTGCTCCTCTCAGGCTTAGCGGGCTGGCTTTGGGCCCGGGCCCGGCTTTCAGGACACCGCATGCTTTGTCAATAAGATAAGAGGAGCTGATAGACGGACACAAAGAGAGAGAGCGAGAGCCGGCACAGCAGCTCTGTTCACACAAACAGCTGGGGAGATTACTAATGTCTTCTTTTATGCTGCTGCTTTCCTCTCTCCCGCCTACCCAACATCTCCTCCACCTCCTCTTTTTCCTCCACGCTTCCTCCCCTCTATACCTCCGCTCCACGCACCATCTGTCTCTGTTAGCCTTCGACGCTCGTTCTTTCCCAGCGTCCCTCATTTCTACGACTCCCCTGTCTCCCTCAGACAAATAAATCCTAAAATATATACTGTCAGACAGGTGTTGTTTATAATATAACTGTGGAAAAAAATCATTAAAGATTGCTAACAGCTTTGACTGGTTCCTCTGGCTGGAGTTTTAACAGCGTGCAGGCTGTACGATGTGAGCATGGGGGGGTAAAAACAAACAGTTTGCTCTTTTCACCGCTACTGTCAGCCAAACAAACAGGCTGCTCTCCCCGTTCATCATAAATATGACTTCGAGCGGCGATTGCAGGCAGATGTTGAGGATAATGATTACACTGCAGCTCTACCACGATAAAACTTCAATTCTGGTCCAGAATGTGCACAACAGCATGTCTGATCTCTTTATATGGCTCATCAAAGATTAGAATGAAATGTTTGGAAAGGCATATTCAATATTATGTAATCTTTTATAAAGGTGGACATTTAAAAGCCCCATTTACGCTTTATGTAACACTTTATTTAAGTCCCACCACCAGGGGGCTCTCAACCTAAAAACAACAACAAAAGATGACAGGTAGGGCAGCAAGGAAGAGAACTGGGCACTATTTAGTGTTTGCTCTGACATGCCTTCATAATACAGTCCCATGTCTTTCTAGAGCACTGGTGTCAAACCCAAGGCC